>NC_073262.2:110926742-111229772 GCF_029289425.2 Pan paniscus | reverse complement strand
AAAAGCCATCTATGACAAACCCACAGCCAACATTATACTAAACGAAAAGTTGAAAGCATTCTCCCTGAGAACTGGAACAAGACAAATATGCCCATTTTCACCACTGCCATTCAACATTGTACTGGAAGTTCTAGCCAGAGCAATCAACAAGAGAAGGAAATAAATGGTATCTAAATTGGTAAAGAAGAAGTCAAACTGTCACTGTTCACCAATGATATAATTATATACCTAGAAAACCCTAAAGACTCAGCCATAAAGCTCCTAGATCTGACAAATGAATTTAGTAAAGTGTCAGGATACAAAATCAATGTACACAAATCAGTAGCACTGCTATACACCAACAATGACCAAGCTACAATAAAATCAAGTACTCAACCTCTTTTACAACAGCTGCACAAAATAGTAAAAGATACTTAGGAATATACCTAAACAAGGAGGTGAAATATCTCTACAAGGAAAACTACAAAACACTGCTGAAAGAAATTACAGATGACACAAACAAATGGAAACACATCCCATGCTCATTGATGGATAGAATCAATATTGTGAAAATGACCAAACTGCCAAAAGCAATCTACAAATTCAATGCAACTCCCATCAAAATACCATCATCACTCTTCACAGAACTTCAATTCCAAAATTTATACGGAACCAAAAAAGACCTCACATAGCCAAAGCAAGACTAAGCAAAAAGAACAAATCTGGAGGCATCACATTACCCGACTTCAAACTATACTACAAGGCTACAGTAACCAAAACAGCATGGTACTAGTATAAAAGTAGGCATGTAGACCAAGGAACATAATAGATAACCCAGAAATAAAGCCAAATACTTATAGCCAACTGATCTTTGACAAAGCAAACAAAAACATGAAGTGGGGAAAGGATACCCTATTAAACAAATGGTGCTGGGATAATTTGCAAGGCACATGTGGAAGAATGAAGCTGGATCCTCATATCTCACTTTAAACAAAAGTCAACTCAAGATAGATCAAAGACTTAAATCTAAGACCTGAAACCATAAAAATTCTAGAAGATAACACTGGAAAAACTCTTCCAGATATTATCTTAGACCAAGAGTTTATGACCAAAATTCCAAAAGCAAATGCAGCAAAAACGAAGATAAATAAATGGGACCTAACTAAACTAAAATGCTTCCACACAGCAAAAGAAATAATCAGCAGAGTAAACAGACATCCCACAGAGTGGGAGAAAATATTCACAAACTATGCATCCAACAAAGGACTAATATCCAGAATCCATAAGGAACTCAAACAAATCAGCAAGAAAAAAAACAAATAATCCCATCAAAAAGTGGGCTAAGGACATGAATAGATAATTCTCAAAAGAAGATACACAAATGGCCAACAAACATATGAAAAAATGCTCAACATCACTAAGGCTCAGGGAAATGCAAATTAAAACCACAATGAGATACTACCCTATTCCTCCAAGAATGGCCATAAATTAAAAATTAAAAAAAAGAAACAGATGTTGGTGTGGATGTGATAAAAAGGGAACACTTTTACATTGTTGGTAAGAATGAAAACTAGTTCAACCACTAGGGAAAACAGTGTGGAGATTCCTTAAAGAACTAAAAGTAGAACTACCATTTGATCCAGCAATGCCACTACTGGGTATCTACCCAGAAGAAAAGAAGTCATTATATGAGAAAGACACTTACACATGCATGTTTATAGCAGCACAATTCGCAATTGCAAAAATAGGGAACCAGCCTAAATGCCCATCAACCAACAATAAAGAAAATGTGGTGTATATATACCATGGAATACTACTCAGCCATAAAAAGAAATGAAATAATGGCATTCACAGCAACCCGGATAAAGTTGGAGACCATTATTCTAAGTGAGGTATCTCGGGAATAGAAAAATCAAACATCTTATATTCTCACTTATAAGTGGGCACTAAGCTATGAGGACACAAAGGCATAAGAATGATATAATGAACTTTGGGGACTTGGGGGAAGGACGGGAAGGGGTAAGAAATAAAACACTACACATTGGGTACAGTGTACACTTCTCAAGTGATGGGTGTGCTGATATCTCAGAAATCACCACTAAAGAATTTTTCATGCAACCAAACACCACCTGTTCCCCCAAAAACTATTGAAAAATAAATACATAAATATTTTAAAAGACAGAGTTTCTATTAAAAAATAAAATAAAATTTATCCAATTCAATGTTAGAACAGGGACTGTCTTCATGAAATGGCAAAAAAAAATCTATAATTAAGAATGACAGCTTGATAGATGAAATACTGCCCATGGTCAGGATCCATCACCCCATGTTCTTTGCCTCCCTCTCCCTGTGATCAAGTCCTTTAATTGCAGAGAATTTGAATAGGAAACATTAAATATATCTAGGATGAACCAAATTTAGCTATTTCAAATACCTTAAAAGGTAACTTTCAGACTTTATCCATCTGTAGTGAAATCTGAATACTTCAGATTTTTGGGAAAATTGTCTAAGATTGCACCTCTAATTAGTTGCTACATTATTTAATTTGGTGTTTTAGGGTTTTGCATTAAAAAAAGAAAGCAATGGCTTGCAGTTTTGCTTTCATGAGTAAGACAATTATATCACACCCCTCTCCTCTCCTATAATTCCCCTTCAAAGAAACCTAGGTCTTCTTTATTTTGTATTTCTGAAAGCCTCAAAAATAGACAAATAGTTTAACATTAATAGTAACATCACACAGTTTCTTTTTATTTCAATGTGAAATAGCATGTTGTCTTAATGGTTGGTAGAACTTCATACCTACAGAGTCTTAGACATAAGAAGAAAACTTTAACTAAATATTAAAGTATCTTATTGGCAATTCCAATTTAAAAATGTTTTAATTTTTAATTATAATTTATGTCTGTATATACACGTGTGCACCATAGAAATTTTGGAAAATTTGTCATATGACAAACTAGCAATTGCTTGCAATCTCACTATCCAGCTCACCATCCAGAAATAACCACTATTGACATTTTGGTACATATCCTACCCTATTTTTCTTCATTTTATTTATTTTCTGTGTATAGAACAAGTTTCATCCTCTGTGTTGAGGTTACTATAATAACATTTCAAGTAATAAGAATAGCTATATTATGTTGCAGAAACAAAACCCCCAAATCCTAGTGATTGAGGATATTGAATCTTTACTTCTCTAGCATGCTAGAGGAACCATAGAAAACAGCAAGGGGTTGCCTCCTCCGAAAGGCTCTCCAGGAACACAGGCTGGAGAAAGCTTCATCACCCTTAGCTGTGTTGTCTGAACATGTGGCCACAGCAGTTGTCATTGTAGGAGAAGGAAGAATTGCTGTCATGTATAAGCTTTTCACTGCCTCAGTCTGGAAGTGAAATATTGTTTCTGCTCTTGTATATAGTCACATGGCCCCTGGGAGGCTGTTGGGAAAACCCATGTGGAAAAGCACATGGAATACTTGGGGAGCAGCACTATTTTTTGCCACAGACATTTTTCACATCAGTGAACATTCCTCAAATATATGATGTTTATTGTTAGGGAATGTGACGTTGTTTGTCCAATATAAATTTAAATTTACAATGTAACAGCTATCATTCCTATCTGTCAGCAAAACCAAAAATAACCAACCAGGAATGACTCAGTGCCTCTTGTGAATGACAAACTAGTGGATATTTATTTAAGTCAATCAAGTATTTCATGATAATACAAGAATTTGGGGAGAAAGGGGCTTGGTTTTTGCTTGATGTGTAACAAATTACCAAAAACTTAATAGCGTAAAACAACACACATTTATTACATCACGGTTTCCTTGGGTTGGGAGTCTTGGTACACTTAACTAGATTCTGTGCTTCTCAGTCTCACTAACAGCAATCACGGTGTTAGCTGAGGCTGTGTTCTCATCTGGGATCTACTGGGACAGATCCACTTCCAGTTTGCTGACAGATAGAACTGAGGTCCCTGTGTTATTGCTGGATGGTGCCCAGGGACCATCTCAACTCCTGGTGGACACCAGCAGTTCCTTGCCATGTGGGTCTCTCTAAAGGCCCTCAGAACACGGAAGCTCACTTCTCCAGAGCCAGCAAGTGGTGTCTCTAGTCAGTCTGCTAAGAGGAAGCCTTATATAATGTAACCTAATCCTGGGAGTGACATCCCATCACCTTTGCTGTATTCTGTTGGTTAAAAGGAAGTCAGAAAAAAAAAAAAGAAAAAAAAGCAAACAAATCAGAGGTCCTGCCCACAATCCAGCAGCAGAAAGGATTATACAAATATATGACTCACTAGGGGTCACCTTAATGTATGTCCACTACAAGAAGCTATAGATACATTCATATAACCAAAAAAAAAATATATGCATCATACTCCCTTGGAAAGTCAAGGAAATGCCAACCTGAATGGAAACATAGACATGGTACCAACTCTTTACTCTTTTGGAGAAACATCACAGGTTATGTTTCCTCTAATACTGTACCCATCTGAATGTGTGTACAGCCTCTCTCCTGCTCTAAATTGCAAGCAGCAACTTGGAAGCTTAACTGTAAATTAATTGTACCAGATGGCAGGTGCTGTCTGCCAGCTGCTGTTGTAGCAAAACTAAATACCCAATTTCAGTCTGAGAAATTTCAGTCTGAGAAATTATTTAATTGTTTCTATGTTAAATATGGTTCATTTATAGTTGGAGACATTTCCCAAACCCCAATCTCACCAAAAAAAAAAAAAAAAACACTAAGAATTGAGAAATCTAGCGCACATAGAAGCCTAAAAGTTGTAACTTTTAAGAGGATAAAAATTCTTACTTTATCGTATGTATCCAAACATGTTATTGATCTCTCAAAAGAGATATAAGCTCTCTTTGTTAGGGAAACAGCTGAAGAGGACATCCTATGTTGAGAAATCACTTGGTTTCATCAGAAAACCATCTGTTCTATCTATGACCATTGTAGCCTCGTTATCTGAAAGGTCAATAAGCATTTTTATGACCCTATCAACACAGTGTAGAAAAGCCTTTTTTCAGATTCTGAAATGTAGCTTTAATTATACCATGTTTAAATGCAATTTTGGATAATCAGAAGTATTCATTCGTTTTTTAGGATCTTAAAATAATTTGAAAATTAAAGAGAAGGACTTGGAGAAATAATCTTCAAATGATATGAAAGGGAAATTAATATTTGAATCTTCTGTCAAATTACTGGGCTATGACAGCTTGTATACAGTATTGCCTAAGGCTGTGGGAGTAGCTATATAACTGTTCAGAATTGCTTCTAATCCACACCTTCACAGAATTGAAAAGACTTCATTGATGTTTTGATAAGGAATATTACAAGCCAAAAAACAAGTTTTCCGCTGTCTTGCATCTATAGTATGACTTTGTTTTTGCTTTAATGTTCTTAACTTTTTACTTTGAAAAAATTTCACACTCACATGTAAGTTGTAAAAATAGTATAAAGAATTCCTGTATACCCTTCATAAAGATTCCTCAAATATTAGCATCTTATATAACCATAGTATAATTATCAAATGAGAAAACTAATATTAACGCAATAATAATAGCTAATCTAACACAAAGACTTCATTCAAAGTTTTTCATTTGTCCCACTAATGCCCTCTTCTGTTTCAGGATCTAATCCAGATCCACCTTTACACTATGTGTCATGTCTCCTGTCCCTCCTCCAATATGAAACAAGTCCTCAGTTTTTCTTTGTCTTTCATGACTTTCACACTTACGAATGATACTGGCCAGTTATTTTATAGAATATCCCTCAATATGAACTTGCCTGCCATTTCATTATTATTACATTTAGGTTATTCATTTTAGGTAAAATCTCACAAATGTGATGTTACATCTTTCTTGGTGCATTGTGAGTAGATAATGTTCTATTATTGGTGATGGTGACTTTGATCACTCATTTAAGGTTTTGTATTAGTTTTCAAAGGCTGATATAACAAAGTACCCCAGAGTGAGTGGCCTAAACAATAGAAATGTATTATCTCAGAGCTCTGGAAGCTAGACGTCCAAGATCAAGGTGTTGGCAGGGTTGGCTCCTTCTGAGGGCTATCAAAAAGAACCTGTCCCATGCCTCTCCCCTAAGTTCCAATGGTTTGCTGGCTATCTTTAGTGCTCCTTGGCCTATGGAAGCATCACTCCAATCTTGCCTTCATTTTCTCTTGCATTCTCCCTGTACATGCATGCATCCATGTCTAAATTTCCCTGTTTTTTAAGGACACCAATCAGATTAGATTAGGGGCCCATCCTACTCCAGTATGACTTCATCTCAACTAATTACATCTGCAATGACTCTATTTTCAAATAAGGTCACATTGTGAGATTCTGGGAGTTAAAAATTTAACGTATGAATTTAAGAAGGGGGAACACAATTCAACCTATTCCAGGTGGAGTCTGTCTGGTTTCTCCATCATAAAATTACTACGTTTACCTTTGTAATTAATACATATGTTACAGGGAGAAAAATTGGGACTACGTGGTCTCGATATTCTGTTTTCTGTCACATTTTCAGTCACTAATTTTAGTATCCATTGATGACTCTTGCTGAAGCAATTATTAATGTGGTGTTTGCCAAATGAAAATTTCCTCTTCCCACTATTCTTTTATACTTATTATTTGGGATGTTACTATAAAGAAAAGCTTTCTCTTCTCTCCCTTGACTTTTGAAAATTATTTATGTCACTCTTGACTGGGATTCACATTTTATTCAATGGGTTATAATCCATTATTATCACTATTTATTTTGTTGCTGATTTGGCCATTGAGATTGACTTCAAGTTGGCTCCTATATCCTTTAACACAGGGGTCCCAACCTCCATGCCATGTACTGGTACCCACCCATGGTCTCTTAGGAACTGGGCTGCACAGCAGGAAGCTAGTGGCTAGCAAGCAGGCGAAGCTTCATCTGTATTTACAACTGCTCCCCATTGCTTGCATTACTACCTATGCTCCACCTCCTGTCAGATCAGTGACGGCATTAGATTCTCATAGGAGCACAAATCCTGTTGTAAACTGCATACATAAGGGATCTAGGTTGTGACCTCCTTAAGAGAATCTAATGCCTGATGATCTATTACTGTCTTCCATCACCCCCAGATGGGACCATCTAGTTGCAGGAAAAAAAGCTCAGGGCTCCCACTGATTCTACATTATAATGAGTTGTATAATTATTTCATTATATATTACAATGTAATAATAATAGAAATAAAGTGCACAATGAATGTAATGCACTTGAATCATCCCAAAACCTACACACACACCAAGTCCATGGAAAAATTCTCTTCCACAAAACTGGTCCCTGGTGCCAAAAAGTTTGGGGATCTCCACTTTAACATGTCTCCACCATTTTTTAGCACTTTTTTATTTTTTGGCCCCAGAATATGTTCCAGATCAATCTTGTTCTTTCCTTATTCAAGCCCTAAAATCCACCATTTGTCCAAGGAGTTCTGGTTCCTTTCATTAGAGAGTGGTATTTAGAACCAAGAGCTGGGTGGTAACTGCTCATTTGTACTCGGGTTTTATTGCGTTAAGTCCTGCTCAGCCCATAGGCTAGGATATATATAAATGCATATACACACATACCCAGATACATTCCTGTATCTATCTGCTTTAACATTTATCTTTATATCCAACTGTTTGAAAAGCCATCAGAGCATACTGATACCTCAACTTCAAATCCAACACCACAGGGTTTATTTTAGATCTACCCTGCTTCCTTAATTTGTAACCCTTTTTCTGACAGTGAGAAACCTGAGTGAAAGGCAGCTCCGCTGAAACCTGGGAGAAATTCTCCCTTAAGTCAATCTTGTGCTCTTAATGCAATCTGTTCTGGTACTTCGCAAAGGTTTTTATTTCAAGACATATATAGCAAATGACAAAATTCAATATTATGCTGGTATAAACTGGTGGTGATTTATGGGAATATTTAGATGGTTTGATGCAAATTTATTCTATTTCTTTACATTATATAATTATAAGAAAAAAGACTATTAGGGAAGATGTATAATATTAAATATGTTTAAAACATTCAAGCAAATACTTCAAAAACTTTAGTAACTTTGAGCTTGATTCTGCAAACACAAGTTTGGGGTTTTAAATGGCTATACACAGTCCATTATTTAGAATATTCTCTTCACATTCCGAATACTGTCTATAGATGAGAAAAATTGTTTTGTAAGACAGAGACAAAAATAAAACTCTTTCAACCTTCAATTCAACATTAAGAAGTTACAATTGAATTTTTTAAATCTAATAGTTCTTTTCATCCACTGACAAATATGGTGAAAATTATTGTGATAATGTGAATGGACATAGAATTCAATCAAACTTTTTTAAAATCAGGTATTTTAAAATATGGGGAAGCTGTAACTTGCAAAATGTGTACTCATTGTCAGACTAGCCACTCCAGAACTCAGTTGGTTTAACATCTCCAGAATGAGGCAGAAGACTAAAGAGTCTTGGAGGGCAAAGAAAAGTATCAAATACAATATTCTTAATGAATAAGAGGTAATTTTTCTTCCCAGGGACTCTCTAACTTTTTCCACTTCTCCATATTGAAAAGAATCATCTAATAGTGGTTATAGATGGATTTACCCTTTTCCTTCTACTGAAGGCTATCCTCAATGAGGCCAGTGTGGATTATGGCAATCTACATGGTGTTTCTTGCCTTGACAAGTGTGGGATACACCATCTCTTGCTGGTTTCCCTAAACCCTGACCATTTATTTCTTGATATTCTTTTTTTTTTTTTTGAGACAGAGTCTTGCTCTGTCGCTCAGGCTGGAGTGCAGTGGCACAATCTCGGCTCACTGCAAGCTCCCCCTCCTGAGTTCATGCCATTCTCCTGCCTCAGCCTCCTGAGTAGCTGGGGTTACAGGCGCCCGCCAGGGCACCCAGCTAATTTTTTGTATTTTTTAGTAGAGATGGGGTTTCACCATGGTCTCAATCTCCTGACCTCGTGATCCACCCACCTCGGCCTCCCAAAGTGCTGGGATTACAGGCGTGAGCCACCACGCCCAGCCGATATTCTCTTTATTTTTTAAAATAATTTTTATTTTTAATTTTTGTGGATACACAGTAGGTGTTTATATTGATGAGGTGCATGAGATATGAGATGTTTCATATAGGCATGCAATGTGTAATAATCACATAATGGAAAATGAGACATCCATCCCCTCAAGCATTTATCTTTATGTTACAAACAATCCAATTATACTCTTAGTTATTTTAAAATGTACAATTAAACTATTATTGGCTGTAGTCAGCCTGTTGTGCTATCAAATAGTAGGCCTTATTCATTCAATTTTTTGTACCCATTAACCATCCCCACATCCTTCGCCCCAACACCCATCTTCCTCCCACTACCCTTCCCAGCCTCTGGTAATCATCCTTCTACTCTCTATGTCCATGAGTTCAATTGTTCTGATTTTTAGATCCCACAAATAAGTGAGGACATGTGATGTTTGTCTTTCTGTTTCTGGCTTATTTCACTTAACACAATGACTTCCAGTTCCATCTATGTTGTTGCAAATGATAGAATCTCATTCTTTTTCATGGCTGAATAGTAACTCCATTGTGTATAAGTACATTTTCTTTATTCATTTATCTGTTTGTGGACTCAGGTTGCTTCCAAATCTTGACTATTGTGAACATTGCTACAACAAATATGAAAGTGCAAATATTTCTTTGATACACGGATTTATTTTCTTTTGGGTATATACCCAGGCGTGAAATTGCTGGATTATAAAGTAGCTCCATTTTTAGTTTTTTGAGGAACCTCCAAACTGTTCTCCATAGTGGTTGTACTAGTTTATATTCCCACCAACAGTGCATGAGGATTCTTTTTTTCTTCCCATTCTCACCAGCATTAGTTATTGCCTCTCTTTTGGAAAAAGAAGCCATTTTAATTGAGATGAGATGACATCTCATTGTAGTTTTTGATCTGCATTTCTCTGATGATCAGTGGTGTTGAGTACTTCGCAATATGTTTGTTTACCATTTGCATGTCTTCTTTTGAGGAATGTCTACTCAAATCTTTTGCCCATTTTTTGATCAGATTATTATATTTTTTTCTATAGAGTTGTTTGAGCTCCTCATATATTCTGATTATTAATCCCATTCAAATGGGTAGTTTGCAAATATTTTCTCCCATTCTGTGGGTTGTCTCTTCACTTTGATTGTTTTCTTTGTTGTGTGGAAGCTTTTTAACTTGATGTGATCCCATTTGTTCATTTTTTGCTTTGGTTGCCTGTACTTATGGAGTATTACTCAAAAAATCTTTGCCCAGGTCAATGTCCTGAAGATTTTTCCCAAAGTTTTCTTGTAGTAGCTTCATAGCTCAGGATCTTAGATTTAATTCTTTAATTTTCATTTGATTTTTGTATATTGTTAGAAGTAGGCACTCTTCTTCTATTCTTCTGCATATAGATATTGTTTTTCCAGAACCATTTATTGAAGAGACTTTATTAAACTACAATTACTCTGAGTGTGCCATCTATCATAATGTATTGAAGGTTCAGGAGAAATATTGGTCTGGTGAGCCTCTAGAGAGGGTTTCCACGTGTGTGATGTCACTAAAGCTGCAGCCTGTGTGGCTGAAGTATAGAACCACAAGGGTATGATTAGACTCCCTAGCAGGATTAGAGACATATACAAAAATCTGGACCCACAATAATTCATCTCCATGATGAAAAGGACTATCTATTAGATGATATAGGGCCAGTCATCTATACTAATAAAAGACATAAAATACATTCTACTCTACAAATGTAAGGAAGTATCATCTGCTAAGATTTTTCCCAGTAAAGCAATATGCAGGTAAGTAGTTTATAGTTTGTTTGTAGGAATCAGAATCCAAATAAGGTACACATTTCAAATCATTTTGTTTCTTAATTTTCTTTTAATCTATAACTTACTCTCTTTTTTTCATTGAAATTAGTTTGTTGAAGAAACTGGGTTACTTCTACAGTTTCCCAGAGTCTGAATCTTGATGATTAGACATTGCATAAGACAGTCCCATATCATGTGTTTCCCACAAATTAGTAGCTAGATCTAGAGGAGTAATCATATTCAGGGTTGAACTTTGGCAGAAATATTTCACAGGTTATGTTGAGCACAACCATAAGGCATAAAATATCTAGTTGTTTCTCATTTTGCATGTTAACCTCTGCTGATAATCCTTGATTACATTCATTACTTCATTAAGGTTTCCAAAATGGTGATGCTCTGAATCTATTGTTCCTTCTTCAGTTGTTAGCTGGAAATTCTATATAGAGAAATGTTCTCTCATCAACTATTTGTTTGCCCTGGTGTATGGATTTCTAAATGAAAGGCAAGAGAAACGCTCAATTATTTCCCTTTATTTACCATTTTTGAAAATAATATATCATCTCTCTAGTATCCTCCAAATGTGACCAATGATTTTTAGTATAATAAAAAACTCATGGTATTAGTCTTAGTGACGCTCAGTCTATTTCATCTTTTGCCAGTGGAAGTCTCTTAATAATGGCTTCTGAGTCCTCTGATCGTTTTCTCAGTTTTGTTTAGCAAGACATTCAAGGCTCATTTTATATACTAGCCATTTCTCCAAACACCCCTGATTTCTTTCATAGGTGATGAAAGAACTCATGCAATAGGAGTGTGATATGATTTGGCTCTGTGTTCCCACCCAAATCTCATCTCAAATTGTAATTCCCATGTCTTGAGAGAGAGACCTGATGGGAGCTGATTGGATCATGGGGGCAGTTTCCCCCATGCTGTTCTCATGACAGTGAGTGAGTTCTCAAGAGACCTGATGGTTTAAAAGTGTTTGGCAGTCCCCCCCCCACCAACCCCACCACCTCCTGCCACCATGTAGAAAAGGTCCTTGCTTCCCCTTTATCTTCTACCATGACTGTAAGTTTCCTGGGGCTTCCCCAGCCATGCAGAACTGTGAGTCGATTAAACCTTTTTTCTTCATAAATTACCTAGTCTTGGATAGTTCTTTATAGCAGTGTGAAAATAGACAAAATACAGAAAATTGGTACCAGGAGTAAGATACTGATATAAAGATAACCTGAAAAATGTGAAGTAAATTTAGAACAAGGTAATGGGCAGAAGTTAGAATAGTTTGAAGGGCCAGAAGAAGACATAAAGATGTGGGAAAGTTTGGCACTTCCTAGAGACTTAATAAATGATTGTGACCAAAATGTTGATAGTGATATGGACAATAAGGCCAGGCTGAGGTAGTCTCAGATGGAGATGAGGAACTTATTAAAAACTGGAGCAAAGGTCACTCCTGTTATGCTTTAGTAAAGAGACTGGTGGCATTTTGCCCCTGCCCTACAGATCTGTGGAACTTTGAACTTGAAAGAGATAATTTAGGGTATCTGGCAGAAGATATTTCTAAGCAGCAAAGCATTCAAGATGTGACCTGGCTCTTTCTGAAAGCACACAGTCATATGTGTTCACAAAGAGATGATTCGAAATTGCAACTTACGTTTACAAGGGAAGCAGAGCGTACACATTTGGAAAATTTGCAGCTGTACCATGTGGTAGAAAAGAAAAACCCATTTTCTGGAAAGAAGTTCAAGCCTGCTACAGAAATTTGCCTAAGTAATAAGAAGCAGAATGTTAGCAGCCAAGATAATGGAAAAAAATGTTTCCAGGACATTTCAGGGATCTTCACAGAAGCTCCTCCCTAACAGGCCCAGAGGCCTATGAGGGAAAAATTATTTCATGGGACGGGCTCAAGGCCCCCCTGCTCTGTGCAGCCTTGGGATATGGCACCCTGCATTCCAGCCACTCCAGCTCCAACTGTGGCTGAAAGGATCCCATGTACAGCACAGGCCATTGTTTTAAAGGGTGAAAATCCCATGTCTTGGCAGCTTCCAGGTTGCGCTGGGGCTGTGGGTGCACAGAAAACAAGATTTGAGGTTTGAGAGCCTCTGCCTAGATTTCAGAAGATGTACAAAAATGCCTCCATGTCCAGGCAGAAGTCACTGTAGAGGCCAAGCCCTCATGGAGAATGCCTGCTAGGGCAATGCAGAAGGGAAATGTGGGGTTGGACCCTCCACACAGAGTCCCTGCTGGGACACTCCCTAGTGGAACTATGAGAGGAAGGGCACAGTTGTCCAGACCCTGGAACGGTAGATCCATTGACAGCTTGCACTGTGCATCTGGAAAAGCCACAGACATTCGATGTCAGCCTGTGAAAGGAGGTTTGGGGGCTGTATCCTGCAGAGCCACAGAGGCAGAACTGCCCAACACCTTGGGAACCCATCTTTTGCATCAGTGTCCCCTGGATGTGAGACATGGAGTCAAAGGAAATTATTTGGGAACTTTAAGATTTAATGAGTGCCTTGCCTGGTTTTGGACTTGCATGGGGCCTCTGACCACTTTGTTTTGGCCAATTTCACCAGTTTGGAATGGGAACATTTACCCAATACCTGTATCCCATTGTATCTTGCAAGTAATTAACTTGTCTTTTATTTTACAGGCTTATAGGTGAAAAGGACTTGCTTGTCTCAGGTGAGACTTTGGACTTAGACTTTTGAGTTAATGCTGGAATGAGTTAAGACTTTGAGGGACTGTTGGGAAGGCATGATTGGTTTTGAAATGTAAAAAGGATATGAGATTTGGGAGGGGCTAGGGGTGAAATTATATGTTTTGGCTCTGTGTCCTCACCCAAATCTCATGTTGAATTGTAATCCCTGTGTGGCAAGGGAGGGACATGGTGGGAGGTGATTGGATCATGGCTGCAGCTTCCCACATGCTGTTCTCATGATAGTGGGTGAGTTCTTGTGAAATCTGATGGTTTAAAAGTATTGGGCAGTTCCCCCCGACCCT
Organism: Pan paniscus; assembly: GCF_029289425.2. Classification (NCBI taxonomy): domain Eukaryota; kingdom Metazoa; phylum Chordata; class Mammalia; order Primates; family Hominidae; genus Pan; species Pan paniscus. The sequence continues at coordinate 111,215,953 of NC_073262.2, read as the reverse complement.
CTCTTGCCACCATGTGAAGAAGGTCCTTGCTTCCCCAACCTTCCATGATTTAAGTTTCCTGAGGCCTCCCTGGCCATGCAGAACTGTGAATCAATTAAACCTTTTTTCTTCATAAATTACCCAGTCTCAGGTAGTTCTTTATAGCAGTGTGAAAACTGAATAATACAGAGTGATCTCTGCTATTCTGTTGGCCATTGTTTTGGGGCCTTTTCATTAGATGAATTACCTCTAATTTATCCACTTAGAGGTAAGTGGATGTTTGACTTTTGCTTTGTTTAGTTCAGTTTTTAAGATGAAATGTATTCTGAGTTCATACTAATACTGACAATTCAAATTCAGGACTACAGGGTTTACTTAAATGCTGATATTATACCTGGATAGCTGATATGTTTTGGCTGTGTCCCCACCCAAATCTCATCTTGAATTATAACTCCCATAATTTCCACATGTTGTGAGACAGACACACTGAGAGATAACTGAATCATGAGGGTGGTTTCCCCCATACTGTTCTCATGGTAGCGAATAAGTGTCATGAGATCTGATTATTTTATAAGGGATTTACCCTTTCACTTGGGTCTCATTCTCTCTTATCTGCCACCATGTAAGACATGCCTTTCACCTTCCATCATGATTGTGAGGCCACATGGAACTGTGAGTCCATTAAACCTCTTTTTCTTTATAAATTACCCAGTCTCAGTTACGTCTTTATCAGCAGCATGAAAACAGACTAATACAACAGTCTTTCTCCCAAACTGAAATTTATAGTTCTCCTAATTATTCATGTGGTTTATCCTACAGTTTATATACAATGGCCTCAGAATAACGAAATCAAAACTATGCTAAATAGTGTGATTATAGAAAACAGTTTCTGATGTTTTACAGTTCTTTGTCCCTGAGATGAACAATCAAATTATCATGTTTTAAGCAACTTGAAGTAATTAGTCCATATGGTTTTACCATTAACTCAACATTAAAATTATAATTAAAAAAATAATAGTGATAAAAGTCAAGGTATAATTTTGTAACTGCGTAATTGAATTATAGTAAATCCTCACAACGTTGACAATAGGTTCTTGGAAATTGCAACTTTAAGCAAAATGACATATAACACAACCAATTTTACAATAGGCTAATTGATATAAACAAAAGTTCCTATGGCATACTTCTGGTCACAAAAAACATCATCAAACTTCTAAATGAAGACCTAAAACACTTTTAATATTAAGCACTGCAATAAATGTGAGCTATACATTCATTCATTGAAGATCAATAAAAACAAGTTAGATAATTATTTACTCAATTTTTGTTGACCCAGTAGTGATGGCAGTTGTAGTGGTAGTGGGTTTCTTACATCAAAGAATAAATGTTTGCCAAGTGAAAATTGTAAGGAGCACCTCCTATCACCACACAGCACAAAAACAATCACAAATATGGAGGGATTGATGAGCACTTTCATACCACATCATTTATTGTCATGCATTTGTGTGATTACTCTAGACTTTATGAATTTTTATTTTACAATCATTTATATTCATTCATTCATTGATTTCCCAACCCACTTCATCCAGTTCAGGGTCTTAGGTGGCCAAACCTATCCCAACACCTTAGGGTGCAAGGTAGGAACCCACCCTGGACAGGATTCCATCCCATTGCAGAGCACTCACACACACCCATACTCATTCAGTCTGGACCGTTTAGACAGGCTAGTTAACTGAATGGTCACATCTTTGGAATGTGGGAAGTAACAAGAGTACCTGGAGAAAACCCACGCATATGTGAATAGAACATGAAAACTCCACATAGACAGTGGCCTCAGCAGAGAAACAATTTTTCTCATCAATATTAAAACAAACTGATGTTGAAGGAAACAATGTTATTCAAGGACCTTCTATAGAGTGATATAATTTAAAATTTTTAAATATCACTTTATAATTCAAAATAATGATACAATTAAAATTATACTTTATTAAAATAACCATAAAATACAAAAGTATAATTTTATTTTAGAATTACTTCCTTTCATTTTGTCTTGCCTAAAACTAATACTCCTTTTTCCAAACTCCCAGATTTTATAAGAAGTAGACTCTGTTCATGTATTCAATCAGCTCTACCATCAGGATGAACCCAAAAATAGTTCAGCTAAGTAGGATGCAGAAAATAATAATTTTAACAAACTTGAATCAGTTGTTCATGTTCACATTCCTAAAACTCAGTCTGTCTTCTATTTAAGATATTTAAATGGGATTTAATTTATATGCTGAGGCAAATTATAAGAACCTACACTAATAATGAAGGGTACCTAGTGTCTCAAACATCCCAGTAAGGAATCTATTCTGAATGGTATGAGATATCTCCCTATATCCCCAGAGAGCAGAATTTGTTCAATAAAGTCTACATTAGGAGGTTGGAGTACTGTTCAGCAGTTTAAATTTTCTGACTTCACCAGAATAATAGAATCAAATGACTGACAATTATTCAAATTATGTTAGCCACAAGGTATTTTCATTTTCAAGCCTTCAGTGGAAACTGGTAGAAATTCATCCTTCTATAGTTAGAACCAAGCATTTTTGTCTTTTTATTCAGTTAATTGGGCTTTTGTTGTCAAGACAGAAACCTAAATAATTTTGCTTTCATCAGCTTTAGAACAGTAAAATTCAGCTATTGAGAGTGATTATGCTTTGAGAAAAAGTTAGGGATGAGGCAATTATTTCTGAGGAAAATATACTCAAGAGGAATTTTGCCAAAGACAGGATTCTACATCTCCATCTCCTACAAACACATTATTCAAAACTTTGGGCAATTTATTTTATCATTTTCAGTATCTGTAAAATGGGGAGAAGCATTTTGTTGGCAACCTTAATACATTTTTGAGATGCAAAATTGAGATCAAGAGTCTGAGTTTAATAATACCTGTCAGTGTCTCAGTGTTACTGAGATGCAGAATTCTCAATTCCTATTCCTAAGTTGGGGGAAAGAATTCAGCCAAGAGACAATTAGTAATGCAAGCAAAACAGTCATTAAGAAGATAAGAGTATGCTCCTAGAGAGGAGCAGGTTGACTAGGCTGGGAGCAGCAGCAGTAGCAGTAGCAGTGTTTATTTAAAAGGGCAGTATACTCTGAAAGATGAGACAGAGTAGGCTGTTGAAAGAGAATGAGTCAGCAGCCCTGAGAGTTCTGCATTGGGCTTTTATGATGTCTGATTTTTTCCTTGAAGGTCCTACCTCTGTCCTAAGTACCCACCTTTTTTCTTTGTCTGGTTTTCCCACTCCTGCCCTAAATCCCTGCTGCCTTCGTCCCTGCCTAGTTCCCACCCAGGCTTTGTGGGACTCTTTCTCGCTTATAACGGGGTGTGCATACATGGGCACAGTGTTGGATATGAATTCTACCTCATAGCTGCCTTGCTCATTACCCCCACCCACAGGAAGTTTGAACAGCAGTCAAATCTGTACTTACTGCACCTGCATATCTCTTAAGAATCTCTCCTTTGCCTTCTTTCCGTCCTTAGCATCATGGAGCTATCTACATTCTGACAGGTTAATTGCAGAGCAAGTGACTACTGGGCATCTTAAAGGGCATTCCTTTCTGCATAGGTATTTTCCCTCCTCCCTGTTCATACCTAGCAAGAATGTTTTGGGTGGTCTCTGGGGTGAGAGATTTTCCAGACCTCCTTTTTGTCAGGTGCTCCCCAACCCTGCTCATGTCTAGCTATCTGCCTACTCTTAACATCAGGATTATGGACAATTAGATCGTCTCTTAATTCTGTCACATGGTTGTGTCAAAGACAAACAAAGCCAAACACTAGTTAAAGTGGGAAGGGCAGATTTTAACCAGTAATATACCATTGCATAGGGAAGAAGTCTAGGTGTGAACTAAACACAACTTTGATTTGTACAGAGATGTTTTAAAGAGAGAATGAGGGACTAGAGAAGGTAGTAAACAGGAGCTCAGTAAACTTGGAGAATTGACAAAATTGCAAGGGCTGGTCAGTGTAAATGCTGATGAGCCCAGCTATGTCTATTAAGTGGCAATTATGGAAGTTAGGGTTCTGTCCTCCCACAGAGACTGGGAGACAGAGGCTTTATCCTTCCTGATGATTCCATTTTAAAGGAATAGCTAGCAAGTCTTTCAGAAAGACAATCATGAGTTGTAGGAGATACATAAACATCTCAAAGGGACAAAGGAAAGATTTGCAGTTGTAAGCCCTTTTGAGTAAATGCTCTAAGAAAAGATGGTCAGAGAGCCATCTTCAGCTGTCAGCTAGAACAAAGAGCAAACTCTTTTGGCAGCCTTAAGCTTCCTCAGGGAGTCACTTTAAGGAAGGATAGGATAAATCATTCTTGAGATGCAGACTTGAACCGCTAGAAACAATGTTAGTTTTTTAAGTCTTGCAATGTGGTGGCAGGGGAGTGTATGAAATCATTTGTGCTGAGACTCTATGGTTCTTATAGAGAAAAATATAACAAATAAATGTGTACAAAATGAAAGGATTAATATTGTGAATATATAAAAAGTTCCCACAAGGTAATAACAAAAGTCAAAAGTCTAAGAAAAAAATGGGCAAAAGGAATGAACAGAAAATTCATAAAAGAAATTGAGAAAAGGAAAGTCCCCTCAAAAGAGTTCAGAATTGTACACATGGAGTAAAATAACCTTTTTTATCTATTATATTGGCAAAAATGGAAAAACCAAAAACATCCAGAGCAGGTAAATGAGAGAAGGAATGGATACTATTGTGTGTTCATTGTTGGTAGCAATTTCAAATGTTCTATTTCAGGATATATTTTCTCAAATTGAAATATGTATGTAAGTTTTAACACAGCAGTTTCAATTCTGGGAATTCATCTAGAAATAAAAATACTGTGATGGAAATAGAATGAGTATTGAACAACGACTGTCATCGCAAACCCTTTAGAATAATTTAAATGTCCAAAACTAGAGAAAGCATTCAATAAAATAAAAGAATAAAACAATGCTACAATTATTAGCCTGGAAGGACTGTTAAAGTTAAAATGTTAAGTTATAGAATATTTGCAGCATGAATCCATTTTTATTTTTAAAATTCTCAGTACTGTCTAGCCACAGTGGCTCATGCCTATAATCCCAACACTTTGGAGGCTGAGGTGGATGGGTCACCTGAGGTCGGGAGTTTGAGACCAGCCTGACCAACATGGAGAAACCCGTCTCTACTAAAAATACAAAATTAGCTGGGCATGGTGGCACATGCCTGTAATCCCAGCTACTTGGGAGGCTGAGGCAGGAGAATGACTTGAACCCAGGAGGCAGGGTTGTGGTGAGCTGAGATCACGCCATTGCACTCCAGCCTGGGCAACAAGAGCAAAACTCCGTCTCAAAAATAAAAATAAAAATAAAATAAAATTGTCAGTGCTGTAACATGAATATATGATATGTGTGACTATTATAAGGAAATAGTAGCAATGTAAATAGTTGGGGGGGGTTTATGTTCACTTGATTTTTGATACTTTATGTTTTATTAATTATGCAACAAGCATATATTACTTTAGTAATTCAAATGGCTAATTTTTGTAATATAAATGGTATTTCAGAAACTGTAAAAATACAACTTAAAATTAAATAAAAAGCTAAAGGTAAATAGTGCAAAATTTTATACTTGTAAGATAAATGACTTTATAAATATCATACTAAAAATGTGAATTTTCTTCCCCCTCTAACTATTTTTATTTTTTCTCTTTGACTTATCACTCTCTTTGTTTATCTAAAGGCATATATTTCTTCTTTTTTTAATTTGTATATTTATTTCAATAAAGAAGGGTAGGCGGTTTGCCATGTAAAACTTGGTTTATAGTTTTTAAACATGAAAAGCATATGTTGTGTTTGCTCTGATTTTATAAAGTTTGTATTTTAGGGATATAGCTACAGCTTTTATTTTAGTAGGATAAGTAGCATTGCCGGTGGTTATTTTGAATAAATATTTAAAATAAGAAAAGAATAGCATGTAGATCACCTTCCAGAAACAGGCTGGACCTTCCACCACCCCACACAAAATTGATTCAACGGATCTACAATCAGTTGACTTTAAACAAAAAATATCATCTTTGATACCTAGGTGGGCTTTATTTAATCAGTTAAAGCCCTTAAGAACAAAAACTGAGGCTTCCTGAAGCAGAAATTCTGCCTCAAAATTGATGACACCACACACACCCACCAGGAGTGTGTGAAGAGATTTATTTCTCACATAATGAGGATTTCTAGAAAGAACAAGGCAGACCACCAAGCAGGTCTGACTGGGGATATAGCTGAGAGGGACCTCTGCACAAGGATCTCTGCACAGGAAAGATGGGGCCATTCAGGATGCTAGTTTGTGTTAGCAGGCGCTCTGAATGCCTGAAGATCTGCCTGAGGTTGGAGTGTAGAGGGCCTCCTTGCACCACAATCTATGCCCAGGAAGGGTACGGTGGCTCAGGCTACCCCAGAAAAGTGGGTGCCCTGAATGCCTGCATTTCTGCCTGGGGGTAGAGCAAAGTGGGCCCCATTGCACCATGATCTCAGGGGAACAAGCTGGGGCACCCAACAATAACACACATAGACCAATTCCAGGTCACCAAGATGGCCTTGAGTGCAAGTCTCATTGCCCAGGAGAAACTGCAGCTGTACCAGCTCTCTTCCTGCCTTGGGCCTGTGACCAGGAAAAGCATAATTCTAGAGCCTACTGCTGAGGCACTTTTCACAATTCTGGCTATGGAGGCCCTTACCCCACTCCAGAGCAAGCATTCCAATCTCCAACCCAAGACAAAAATACCTGCCCACCCATGCTGCCAATTCAAAGAACAACTGAATTTTTATGCACCTGGATTAAAAATGGCATCCTGCTCTTGGTCCTGGGACTGGGAAAATGTCTGCAGCTTTCCCAGTGTCTTTCTCTCTTAGCACCTCCAAGCCTCTCCCCACGTTAGCTCTAGGGCTTGATAAAAACTAAGTGCTCTTCCTTGGCCTGGCTTGCTTGGATCCCCAGTGGAAAGGTGAGTTGCAGAGGGAGGCCATTTACCTCTCTCATGTACTGGGGCTTCTTCACTCACTTTTCTCAGCCAGATGCCGTCACAGGGGCTGTTTACCTGTGTTCTCCCCTCCAGGATCTAGGATGCCCTTCATAATTGCAGTGGATTCCTGTTTCCCTACTTGAATTAATAACTTGTAGAGTTAATCTTTATGCATTATCTTGCTATTTCCAAGTGGCAAAGACATGCTACAAAAGCCTCTAGTTTGCCATCTTGGGGGAAAAAGAAAAGAAAAAAAACCCCGATGGTATTTTGGCAACTGTTAATAGAAAACTGAAATTTAAATTTAAAACTAAATGTAAATATTGCAAAATTTTATCATTGTAAGATGAAGGACTTTATAAATATCATACCAAAAATGTGATTTTTCTTCAACTTCTAAATATTCTGTTTTCATTTTTTCCCCGTTAGCTAATTACCACCTTTGTTCATTTAAAGGTATGTATTTCTTTTCTTTTTTCATTTTTATTTCTATTTCACTAATAAAGGAGGGTGGGGATTTTTGCCTTGAGAAACTTCGCTTATAATTTTTAAACATAAAAAGGATATGCTGTGTTTCATTCAGTAGGATAAGCAGCATTACCAGTGATTATTTTCAGAATGAATTTTTAAGAAGCAAACATGTCATGTAGGTCACCTTACAGAAGCAGGCTGGACCCCCTCCCACTCACCCAAAATTGGTTCAGATGTCAAAATTAATGACACCACACACCCACCAGGAGGGTATGAAAAGATTGATTACTCACATAGTGAGAATTTCTGGGAAGAACAGTGCAGACCATCAAGCAGGTCTGAAAATGATGTGAGGGAGCAAGGAGTGACAACTGGCTTTGGCTTTTACTGTGGTCAAGGGGTAGGGCTATAAATGAGGGTTCCTAGGCATGGATGACAACTTATGTGATCTGAATGTCCAACCTGCACCAAAGAAGGAAGCATCTGGGCGTTCTTATGAGCTTGCCCACATCTGAGGCAAAAGAGGAAGAGAGACGGGTGGGCTTGAAAGTTGTTAGTAATCAAACATCAAAATGGAGTCAGACTTCTTATTACAGACATAAAATCCAGTTGCCCACGGACATGAGATTTAGAAAGCAGACTGAAGTGGCACCAGCGGAACACGTTTTCTTCTGACCTAATGGTTTTAGCGGTTGTAGTAATTGAAAAATGAAAAATATATGCTTTTTATAATATATAAAAATACATAAATATAAATATCTGTATATATAAATACATAATTATATATACATATATAATAGTTATACATATGTATACAGAGATTACTAAACAATGTGTTTTGTGAGGTATCCCATTTAGATACATTGGCATTTCTTGGAGCCTAAAAAGATGTGCTAATGATAAAAAAAAATTGATTTGTTTAATTGAAATAAGCATAAGGTTAGATGGTGCTGCTCTTTAACATTACATAGTACTAGCTTAGAAGATGATAGAGACAAATGAAAAGACCTGAAGGATATCTGTTATGTTTTATGTGTTAATTTGGCTAGGCTGCTTGTTACACAGTGATTTAATCAAACACTAATCTCTAGGTGTTGCTATGAAGATATTTTGTAGATGTAGTTAACATCTACAAACAGTTGACTTTAAGTAAAGAAGATTGTCCTTTTTTACCATAATGTGAGTGGGTTGCATCTTATCAGTTAAAGGCCTTGAGAACAAAAACAGAGGTTTCTGCCTCAACACTGCAACATCAACTCCTGCCTGAGTTTCCAGCCTGCCAGCCTGCCCTACAGATTTCAGATTTCCAGTTCCCTACAGTCCTGTGAGACAATCCTTAAAATACTTCTCTTCATAGGTAGGTAGATAGGTAGGTAGGTATATAGATGATAAACATACACACATAGTACATAGATCCTAGATATGCATCACTATCCATCTATCCATCCATATATCCTATTGGATCTCTTTCTCTGGAAAGCCCTGACTAATATATCATTACCATAATCTGGCTTCTTCTCAGGTCTACTCCCAGAAAGTTATTTCTTAACAGTCTACGTCTATTCTGCTTAGCATCTAATTTGGAAAAAAAAGAATTAACAACATACTGTCATTTAAGTTATTTTTGTCCCATTTCTGGGAGCCATAACACTTATCCAACGTACTCACAACCGTCCTCTTTTCTCTTATCCAAGAAAAGAAAAGTCAACTAATAAAACATATATATTTTGGGGGGTTTCTGATTTCAATTTTTTATTTCAATTTTTAATTCTATAATTAAAATATAGATATTATAGGTAGAGCATCCCAAATCAAAAAAATCTGAAATGCTTTACAATCTGAAACTTTTTGAGTGTTACAGGACTTAAAAGAAATGTTCATTGGAGCATTTCAGATTTCATATTTTCAGATTTGGAATGCTCAATGCAAATATTCCAAAATCCAACATCCACTTCTAGTCCCAAGCATTCTGGGTAAGGGATACTCAAGCTGTAATAAACAAAATCATACCCGGAGAATGATGTGATAAACATCTATGTATTCATCAAGTAGTCTTAACAAATGTTAACATTTTGCCATACTCTTTTCAGATATTTTTATTTTCGTTTTTATACATCATAGATAGAGCTGAAACCAGCCACGTTCACTCCCCTAATTCCACTGTGAAGCTCTTCCTCAGAGAAAACCACTATAACAAGTCGATGTTATTTATTTGCATATTTTAAACATGTATTACATAGCTATTGATCCATAAAAACTCCATTATCACTGTTTTGCATGTTTTTAAAATGATAACATACATTATGTTTTATGGAAGCCAGAATGACAAAATGGCCTTGTGACCCCTGACCTTGCACAATCCTCTCTTGAGTAAGGACAGGGGCTGTGAATATGATAGGATACCATTTCCACGATTATGTTACATTATATAGGAAGGTAAAGGGATTTAGCAGACACAATTAATGTTCCTAATCAGTTAACTTTGAGTAAATAAAAAGGGAAATTATCCTGGGTGGCCTTTCAGAACTTCTCCCTTCTGTTGTCCTTGAAGAAGCAATATGCCATGAGTTCCACAGAAAGCTGCAAGGAAATGAATTCTGCCAACAATTACGTCAGCTTGAATGAGGACCCTGAGGTTCAGATGAGACTCCAGACCCACCTGATATTCTGCACGCAGCCTGTAAGACCTGAGCAGAGGGCCCAACTAAACCATGCCCGGATTCCCGAGCTCATGGAAATTGTGAGACAATAAATATGGTATGCAGCAATATTGTATCAGTTTCCTAGTGCTACTATAACTAAGTACCACACACTGGGTGGCTTAACCAACATTAATATATTGTCTCACAGTTGCTTGATATCAAGGTGCCAGCAGGGCCATGCTCCCTCTGAAACCTCTAGGCAAATCCTTCCTTGCTTCCTCCCGCTTCTGGTAGTTTGTCCCCAGTCTTTGGTCTCTTCTTGGCTCCAATTCTTCATCTTCATGTAATATTCTCCCTGTGTCTCTGTCTTCACATGGCCGTCTTCTTATAAGGACACCAGCCATATTGGATGTGGGGCCCACCCTATGCCAGTCTGACTTCATCTTAGCTAACTACATGTGCGGCAACCCTATTTTCAAATGAAGTCACATTCTGAGGTACTGGAGATTAGGATTTCAACTTCTCTTTTCTGAGGGAGAAGGAGGGGGCCACAGTCCAGTTTACAGTAAATATAAAATCAATACATGTGTTATTCCATTATTTGCATTTTTTTAGTCAACATGTGTTTTGGAGACTTAGCAATGAAGACACATGTAGCTCTCTTTCATTTATACAGAATTCCCTCAAAGGAATACCCAGGTTGAAGCATTAGAGAGACAACAGGAAATATCATGCACCGTTGGTGTGTAGCCATTTCAAAAGCGATTTAGCAATTCCATACAGCTGAGGTGGCTGTTTGGATATATAGTTTGTATCCTTAATCTTTGGCCTGCTTGATCTAACATTGTTAATACATCTGATTATGCTCTCCGATTATGATTACAATTTTGTCAATCTCTCTTTTTAATTCAGTTGGTTTTCATTTTAGAGTCTTCAGTGAAATGTTGATGGGTACATTAAAATTTATTCCCTTTTCTTGGTGGCTTTACCTTATATTTTAACTAATGTTCTTTTTATTCCTATTAATTTTTTTAACCTCAAAATTTATTTTGTCAGTTATTTATATGAAACTTAGTTTTCTTTTGGATAGTATTGTCCTGGCATATTTTCTTCTTGTTCTATTCTATTAATTTGTTTTTAATTACATTTTCATAGTATCTTTTCAAAATAAAATATTAGATGCATACAATAATATATTTATGCCAGTTATAAATAAAGCACAATAATGTAGTTTACATCTAGGGACCCAGCAACCAAACCAAAAATTGGAACACCACTAAAACATGCATCAATCCATGAGTTTCTTCACTATTCCAGATCCCTGCTAACCCCAGAAGTAATCATATTACTGATGTTATTGATAAATCATATGACTTATTAGATTATATATACACATTATATATTAGGAATATTTGATATATACTATGTAACATATTGGCCTGTATATTATAAAAACTGTATATATAAACTATTATATATGTATAACTAAATACTTATACTTCAAATATATCATGTTTAGTTTTGCTTGCTTTTTTGCTTTATAAAAATCAACAAACATGTTTCTAATGTTTGTTTTTGGTGTTAAATACAGCTGTAATTCAAACATTTTAGTCTGTGTTTCATAATATTGCAGTTCATGAACACATGACTTTATTCACCTTTCTTTTATCAATATTTTTGTTTCCATTTTAATTATAAACCAGGCTGTTACGGCTATTCCTTCCTTCCTTCCTTCCTTCCTTCCTTAATTGCCAAGCTCATTTGATATAATATTATGGCTATTCTTACAATGCACAAGAAGTTTCTAGAATGTACACTCAGAAATGAAATTGCTGAGTCATAGGCCATGTGACTATTCAACCTTACATGATTAATGCCAACAACAAATTTTTATGCCTATCAAAAGCATATAAGCATTTTCATTGGCTCACAACTTCTCCATCACTTGGCCTTGTCATTTCCTAATTGTAGTCAACTAGATAGGTAGAAAAAATGTCATTACATTTTTATTCTCTGATTATTAATGAGAATTGGCAGCTTTTCTTATATTTATTAACCATTTGTTCAAATCTTCTGTGAAATGCTTATTCATGTCTTTCTATATTTTTCTATTAGATTACTTATTTTTTTCTTAAGAAATTTTTGGAATTCTACATTTACATATTCTTTATAAGACACTATTATATATTTTGCAAGTTTCTTCTTAAAGTTTGTGGCTCATCTTATTTTTCACTTTTTTTAACTTAAAGGTATTTGGTTTAGTTTTAAAAATTCTTTCCTGTCTTAGAATAATAAAGATTATCTCTTATTTCATTCTAAAATATTAATATTTTGTTATCACATGTGTTATTATATCTGGAATTGATTTTTGTACATGGTGTGAAATTCAATGTTATTAATTTCTATATAATCAATTATGATAGCAACTTTTATTGAATATTTCCTCCTTTCTCCACGGGACTACAATGGCAGCTCTGTTACCTATCCAAGTTGCATAGAAGTCTGAGTCTATTTCTAAGTTCTTTGTCTTTTTCACTTGGTCTATTTGTCTATTTCTGTGCCACTATCTTAATCATTATGACTTTAAAATGGGGCTTGATATTTGATAAGGCAAGTCTTCTCCATCTTACTCTTTTAATTCTCAAGTATATTATCGGCCCTATGCTCTTTTAAATACATTTTAGAATCAGCTTTTTAATTTTCACACACATAGAGAATTTGCTTGATTGTATAAAACCCACAGATTAGGGGAAATTAGCATCCTTACAATATTGAGTTTTCCTATTCGTGAATATAGTACATTATCTCTTTCAACTCAGTAATGCCAATTTTTTTAAATTTCCTTATACTCTTCTACATACATACTATACACAGTGTTCATTAAAATTATCCCTATATAGCATATATAATTATGTCTATATAGAGAGTTTTCTTAATAAATTTTGAATTTATAAATTACATGTTCAACCTGATTGTTGCTGGCAGGAATTCTGGGGGCCATCTTAAAATTCTGCCTCCACAAGTTCTCTGTTCTCACCCCATTCATAGCTTTTCTAAACAGATCTATGCACAACTGATAACTAAAGGGAGCAAATGCAAACATTTTCAGACCATAAAGTGAACTTTTTAAAAAAAAAAATCATCGAAGTTTAGCTATAATGAAATAATCACTCACTAGATCACAATGTCTGTAGCTTTCTTAACTATTTGATCAGTCTTTGCTATTACTCTGCTAAGCCACTTACCTTCCCAGAAGAGTAGCTTCTGTTCTTGCACAACCATGAAAGTCTTCTATTCTGAATTTCAATTAATATTATAAAATATGTGACATTAGGACAATGCCTCTGTCTTTAAAATAATAACAATATTTACTCATCTGTTTGGCAAGCATGCATATTGTGATCATGAATAAAGTACGAAAGAGTAAAGTGGAAATTAATTGATCTTTACCCTGTTTATGTAACTGCAGATATATGTTTTACATCAAAAATAGAATGATAAGTAAAATACAAAAGGAGAAAAATTGATTTGATTGTCACAGATACTAAAAAGCAAATGGATAATATTCTATCAGGATTCAAGAACAGTGTTAGCCACTCAATTTTTAGAAGTTCTTCATCCCCTCTAATTCTCAATAGCTAGTAAGTGTCAGCATTAGATCTTAATTGGCAATCAGGACTTTAGTCCAGCAGGCACTGTTGAATTTAATCTACAAGTGCTGACCTAATTTCCCAGACGTTTGGCAAGTATCATTGTCTTGCTGCTTTCTAGCATACATGGGCTATAACGAATGCCCCTTTAATCGCTGTCCTACAGCTTTGACTAACAGATTGCTCCTGCAAGAGCCCTGCAGGAGAAAAGCCAGCTTGAGAACTTAAGCTTCTACAATGTATAATAAAAGCTTATTATTCCACCATTAATCACAAGTGATTTCTGGTTTTGAATGTAAAATAGAACAGACATGTCCATTTATTCTGTGGTTGCCATGCAGAACTGCAGTACAAATTATCCCGCATATCCTGCTCATGTGGTATCATCGAAGTCCTAACACTCATTACAAAATTCTTTTGCCAGAGAAATTGTGAGGGTCAAAGACAATATCTTCTTGCCAGTTGTAGAAACTAATGACGTTTACACTCCATTCTTTTCTGCTGGGAAAGCAATGTGATGTAATTCTTTTTCTCCATATCCTTGCTACTCACAGTGTGTTATGTTATGGTCAGGGGACTCAGCCTCATTGGCATCAACATGGGTCCCAATCCAGATGTACTGAATCTGCATTGTAACAAGATCTCAGGTACTTCTCATGCACATATGAGATTGAAAAGCATTGCTCAATGGACCTCAGGAGGCTATCAACCATCTCTGATTATAATTACAATTACTGCTGTAAAATAATTATAACTATTAGATGTAATTGTTAATAATACGGCACTTTTTCTGAGGATCTATATCCTTTAAGATAAGGGCACACAGAGAGGGTGATTTCTTTAAAGGCTCAAACCTGGAGATTTTCAAGCGCTATTCAGCTTTGTTCTCCTTTCCCAGGGTTGGAGATAAGGAGCACTCCATCACCCAAGGCACATAAAGGAGTGAATTTTCTGTAGATTCTACTATAGTCATCTTTCTCCATATAATATTTTGCCTTGGTGTTGACCCTACAGCATCAGAGTAGATTCCTACACCACCAAGGTTTCATGGACATTTGCAGAGACTGCTTGGGGAAGAAAAGCAATCTTGAGCCAGTTTAGCCGGGCTGGGTCTAGAGAGTCTAGAAAGGATTGAGCGACTCACAGATCTTCCTGCCTTAGAAGGGGTGGATGTCACAGAGCTCGATGCCTGAATGCACACATGTTAACTAACATTTCCCTTCCCAGAATATGTAGTCCCTCCCCATCTCATTTTTCACTGCCTGCCTAGCAAAGGACCATTTTAAATTCACTATAGTATCAGATATTTCTAGGCTTGACTGCTTTCACTGAAGTACATAAAATAAACCAATATGTAAAACAAAGTCTAATCTTTCCTAGCTCATTAGGGCCTTCCCACTTCAGGATAAGATCCCTTCTGTTACTTCCCTCCATCTCCCATCAAACCTACTCTGAATTTGCACATTCACATTAATGAATACATGTATAATAAATATCAGTGCCCTAAGCCAGTGGTTCTCAAACTTTAGCATCAGTGTCCCCTATATGGCTTCTTAACACACAGATTACTGGGCCTCATCCATAGAAATTCTCATTCAGCAATGGGGCTACAAATTTTGTACTTCCAGGAAGTTTCCTGGTGATGCTGATACTGCTGGTCCTGGCACCACACTCCAAGAATCAGTGTTATCAAAATGAAATTCCAGGCATTGGGAATAGAATTAGAAGTTGTAGACTGGCCAGGTGCTGCATAAATGTCACTTCTGTACATTAGGTTCACCTGGGCCTACTCATGCCCGCTAGGTTAGCCAAGGTTCGCCAAGCCCAGGATTTACATAGCTAAAGCAGTGATGTGCAGAAATATCCTTCCTACAACTAGTCTCCTCAACCAGGCATCCCTTTGTCCAGCCACTTCATTCAAAGACAATAAGTCACTTATACAAACACATTTCACAGATATGGAACCTAACAACCACTCTACTAAGTGTTTATGTTTGAAAGTGACATACAGATAATATGGCTTTCTGCTTCGGATTTTTAATGGGGAAGGCTGGCATACTAATGGCAGAAAATGGTTAGAGTTGAAATCGCACCACTGGTATATTGTCTGTTTGGTCTCTGACACCCACACATTAAGTAACTATCAAAGAAAAGTGGAGTTTTTTTTCTTCACTAAAATGGGTAAGAAAACCATTTCTCCCTTTAGCAAAGAGAATGAAGAGGGATGATCTATTTTGCCATCTAAGATACATATTTTGAACTATTATATATCCATTAAGTATGTGTTGTTTTCTGTAATAACATAAGAAATTACTGCACTTAATATTGAGTAAAAATATACAAAGTTAAATGTTTTATATGAGCATGATAAGTGCAATATTTTCTGCATTCACTCAAAATAAACTCATTTAACAATTATTTACTGAGTCTGGTATGTGCCAGGAAATGTGCACAGTTCAGAGACTACAGAGGTAATATGGTAATATTTTCTCATTTCTCAGTACTAGGATATTTCTTTTGCCAGAAATGCAGGAATGCCTGAATTCACCCCTGCAAATTTTTCCTCCTTTACTGGGAAATCTAAGCAGTATGTTATTAATGGCAGTACAAATGCTTCAGAGACTGACTCTCAGTTAAAATTGCATTAGAATGTATGGGTTTATCCTAAAAGCATAAGCTAACTTCATTACTTTATCAACCATAGTCCTAGCAGGAAGCTAGTATAAATACAAAAGGTTGAACTATATTGAATTAAGGGACTATCTACATAGGTATGGACAAAGTTAAGGAAACAAGGGAAAGTGAAACACCCAGGGACTAGCAACCATAGGAAGCTCCTGACACACATAGGCCTGATAGGCCAAGGGAAAGAATGGGTATTACCAGAATTTAATGAGAACTAGAACTTTTTAAAAAGAGACTGTCTGACTGCAGTTGGAGGAAATTCAGCCAGTGCCCAAACTATGGCCAATCTGGCCAAATTGTCTTTGTTCCTACGAAGGCTGGAAGCAACCTCCTACCAGTGCTTCCCATTGACTAAACCCAACCAGAAGCCCAAGTGATAGGATTTGTAGATTTGGCCTCCTGAAGCCTGTAGCAGGGCTGAGAATAGATAATTTACACACTCAAGTCATCCTTCCTCCCCAGCTGTAAATTATGGGAATGGAAATGGAGTTCACATGGTATTTCCATAAATACCCATGAGGACAGAGAGAGAAAGATACCCTGGCCTCCAAAACACGGGGGCCAACTCCCTTTAACAATTCTGCTGCAATAAATGGGAGATATGTCACAACCAAATGGGCATCCTTCCCTGAGGAATCAGGTGCTGTCTAAAACAGGAATGCACCATACAGATGTGTAACACAGAGACCATGCTCACTGTAAACCAAGGCTAATCGGTGGCCCGACTCCAACTAGAAATCCCTTCTCTTTTGCTGGAGAGTATGTGAGCATAGGGCTACTGGCATGATTAAGGTGAATTTGCTCCTTTTTTGGGGGATAAATATAATTAGTAAGTGGGGCTTATTTATGTAAAATATATCAGTCTTTTAAAATCCAGGAAAAAAGTATAGCTATTTTTTTAAAAGCACATAGGTCAACATATGTGATTTTAAAATTCTGCCTCAAAATGTTCCTGTCCTAAGCTTCTTTGGGAAATAAAACAAGAATCTGAGTTATAAAGTAGTTTTTTAAATGGTTTATGCAATAAGATCACAAATTAGGCAAACATCTGCAGCAAGGATTCAGTGAACCAATTTTCAAAAATAAAATATTTTGAAAACAGCAGAACTAAGCTGGTCTATATACAGAATAACTAGGGGAAAATGTTCTTTTTCACAATGGGTTTTGAAACACTGAAAACTATCGGTTATGTATCACAACCAGTAAATGTAGCAATCAAGTATTGATGCAGCAGATCTGTCTGGCTCCAAAAGCTCCCATCACACACTGCGGCCAGGGCCTCTCCCGCCAGAAAGCTGGGCAAGTGAACGCTCCAGGGTGCTTTGCATGAGCGCAGCCTTGCCCAGAGTTGTTAAATGAACCTTCAAAGTCAGACAACAAGTATGTGGCAGACCTGGGACTGGGACCTCAGGTTTTTAACTACATATCTGCTATGACTAAAACTGAAATTTTTCTTGTGCCTTTCTTATCATCTGTTGTATAAATTTAAGAACTGTGCAAAAAGAAATGTAGAAAATAAGTTCAGGTCATAAAAATATTAGGGACATACATACTTACAAAGCAAACAGGGTTTCAAAGTGTGTTTCTTCTCTTTTAAGGTTATTTAAACAGTGATTATTTTCACCCAAATAGGATTAATTAAACTATGGAATCATATTCATTTGCTCTTACCTGTTTTATACTCTGGGGTTCCTACTAATTTTTATTTTGAAAGGAGTTTGATTGCTAAAACAAGAATTTAGAGAGAAATGGGAGAGATAATGGCACAATCAAATCTGTTATTTACAATCTGGAATCATGTGTGTAAATGATTAGTAGTTTGAAATAAATACAAACACCCTATGATTATGAAACTGTAGGGGGTATCCCAGGAATCTGAAAATACCAAGAATTTATAGCTAATTTATTCTTTTTAACTTTCTATTACAGCATTTACCTAGCAAGTGGTATCCAGTTAAAGTGTGAATCATGATGCACCTGCGGACAGTTGTCTAAATGCCCGGAGTTCTCTGCTACACATGGGATTTTACAAGCATTCGGGTTATTGCCAAGAGAGGAACCAACAAAAACCTCAAAACCCAATAAGCAAGACTCATAAACACTTCAATGTTCTTTTCCCTAAGACCAAAGACCTGTTTGGGGAGTGCTGTTTGCTGATTAATATTATTATGAGCTGTCAAGAGCTCTTCTCACCAGACTAATAATACCTCAGGTCCAGCATCTCTTTGTAAACTGCCAGGAAAAAGGGCTCCTCAAATTCTTCTGTCAGAGAGCCACCCTCTGGAGCTATGATTTCATTTCTGACACTGATTTATGCTTAATCTAGGCTGAGATTCTGCATTCTACTTGATGAAGACGCTGGCAATTATCTGTGCAAAAGGCAATAATTGTGAGAATTTTATCTTTGCGCAGTTTCTCACATCCCTGACTGTGCAAAGAGAATCCTACAGTTCTTCCCTGGTTCTGACATTTGTAATGCAGAATATGGGAAAGAGGAAGAAAGAGATAGAACTGTGGAGTGCAGAGAGCCGAGAGAGGGAGGAAAAAGGCTAAATGTCATGGCTGAGCTCCCAAGCATGGGGGAAGAGAATTAACAAAGTATTCTGAAAGAGAGGCATGTTTCACAGCAGCCTCAGGAGGTGAGAGGCTATGATGAGGAAAAGGGATTTCAGGAGGGACTGCTGAAGATGAGACACCTTTAATATTCTTTTTATTTTGTTTTAACTTTTACTTTAAATTCAGGGGTACATGTGCCCCGGAACATGTGCAGGTTTGTTACAAAAGTCAACTTGCACCATGAGGCGTTTGTTGTACAGATTATTTCATCCCAGGTATTAAGTCTAGCACCCATTCGTTATTTTTCCTGATCCTCTTCCTCCTCCCATCCTCTACCCTCTGAAAGGCCCCACTGTGTGTTGTTCTCCTCTATGTGCCTATGTGTTCTCAATATTTAGCTCCCACTTATAAGTGAGGACAGGCAGTATTTGTTTTTTTTTCCTGTGTTACTTTGCTAAGGATAATGGCCTCCAGTTCCATCCATGTCCCTCCAAAGAGTATTATCTCATTCTTTCTTTCTTTTTTTTTTTTTTTTTGAGACGGGGTTTCACTTCTTTTTGCCCAGGGTGGAATGCAGTGGTGCAATCTCAGCTCACTGCAACCTCCGCCTCCCAGGTTCAAGTGATTTTCCTGCCTCACCTCCCAAGTAGCTGGGATTACAGGTGCCCGCCACCACACCCAGCTAATTTTGTGTTTTTAGTAGAGACTGGGTTTCACCATGTTGGCCAGGCTGGTCTCAAACTCCTGACCTCAGGTGATCTGCCTGCCTCAGCCTCCCAAAGTGCTGGGATCACAGGCGTGAGCCACCAAGCCTGGATGATCTCATTCTTTTTATGGCTGTATAGTATTCCATGGTATATATGTACCACATTTTCTTTATTCAGTCTATCATTGATGGGCATTCAGGTTGAGTCCATGTCTTTGCTATTGTGAACAGTGCTGCAAAGAACATATGTGTGCATGTGTCTTTATAATAGAATGACTTATATTCTTTTGGGTATATACCCAGTAATGGGATTGCTGGGTCAAATGATAGTTCTGTCTTTAGGTCTTTGAGGAATCACCATACTGCCACAATGGTTGAACTAACTTACGCTCCCACAAATAGTATATCAGCATTCCTTTTTCTCCACAACCTCACCTTTTTTTTTTTTTTTTTTTTAAGATAGAGTCTCGCTCTGTCACTCATGCTGCAGTGCAGTGGTGCAATCTCGGCTAACTGCAACTTCCGCCTCCTGGTTTCAAGTGATTCTCCTGTTACAGCCTCCCAAATATCTGGGACTACAGGCATGCACAACCATGCCTGGCTAATTTTTGTATTTTTAATAGATATGGGGTTTCACCAAGTTGGCCAAGCTGGTCTCGAACTCCTGAGCTCAAGCAATCTACCCACCTTGATGAGGAAGGGGATTAAAACTGGAACCCTTCCTTAGACCACATACAAAAATAAAGTCAAGATGGATTAAAGACTTAAATGTAAAACCCAAAACTATAAAAATCCTGGAAGACAACCTAGGCAATACCATTTAAGACATTGGCACAGGCAAAGATTTCATGAGAAAGACACCAAAAGCAATTGCAACAAAAGCAAAAATTACCAAATGGTATCTAATTAAAGTTAAGAGTTTCTGTACACAGCAAAGAAACTATCAACAGAGTAAACCGACAACCTACAGAACAGGAGAAAAATTTTGTAAACTATGCATCCAACAAAGGTCTAATATCCAGCATCTATAAGGAACTTAAACAAATTTACAAGAAAAAAAAACATAAAAAAGTGGGCAAAGGACAAGAACACTTTCCAAAAGATGATATACATGCAGCCAATAATCATATTTTTAAAAAGCTCAACATCACTGATCATTAGAGCAATGCAAACCTTTAATGTTCTTTAAGAGATGTGAGTAATGATGCATTTCCTTAAATGCAACACTGAAGCCAGGGCATAATTCTGATCAAAGATGATTTACTTTCTCATTGTGCAGAATATAAGGTGATGATCACTGTGCTTATACTAAACACTTCATTAGATTGTGTCTATGGAATGGCAAGCAGCAGACCTTAATCTTCTTATTAATTTATTCCCAGTACAGCTGCAAAGATGGCAGGTAAAAAAGCGGGAAAGAAAAGAAGGAAGAAAGGAAGGAAGGAAGTTTCCCCAGCATCATTTACTAAAGAGACTGTCTTTTCCCCACTGTATGTTTTTGGCAACTTTGTCAAAAATGAGTTCACTGTAGGTGTGTGGATTTACCTCTGGGGTCTCTATTCTGTTCCACTGATCTATGTGTCTGTTTTTATTTCAGTACCATGCTGTTTTGATTACTATAGCTCTGTAGTATAATTTGAAGTCAGGTAACGTAATTCCTCCAGTTTTGTTCTTTTTGCTAATGATAGCTTTGGCTATTCTGGGTCTTTTGTGGTTCCATATAAGTTTTAGGATTTTTTTTTTCTATTTATGCAAGGAATGCTATCGGTATTTTGATAGGGATTGCACTGAATCTGTAGACCGCTTTGGGTAGTATGAACATTTTAACAATATCCTTCCAATCCATGAACATAGAATATCTTTCCATTTTGTGGTGTTCTCTTCAATCTCTTTCATTAGTGTTTTATAGTTTTAATTGTAAACATCTGTCACTTCTTTGGTTAATTCCTAGGTATTTAATTTTATTTGTGGCATTGTAAATGCAATTAATTTTTATTTCTTTTTCATTTTGTTCATTGTTGGCATATAGAAATGCTACTGATTTTTGTATGTTGAGTTTGTCATCTTCAAATTTACTGAATTCGTTTATCAGTTCTAACAATTTTTTATAGAGTGTTTAGGTTTTTCCAAATATAAGATCATATCATCTGCAAACAAGGATAATTTGACCTCTTCCTTTTGTATCTGGATTCCCTTTATTTCTTTCTCTTGTCAGATTGCTCTAGCTAGGACTTCCAGTACTGTGTTGAATAACAGTGGTGAAATTGGGTATCCTTGTCATGTTCCAGATCTTAGAAGAAATGTTTTTAATTTTTCCCCATTCAGTATGATACTAGCTGTGGGTCTGTCATATATAGCTTTTATTATGTTGCAGTATGGTTCCTTCTGTGTCCAGTGTTTTGAGGTTTTCACCATGAAAGGATGTTGAATTTTATCAAATGCTTTTTCAGCATCAGTTGATGAAACCAATTGTATGGTTTCTGTGATCATATGGTTTTTGTCCTTCTTTCTATTAATATAATGTATCACATTGATTGATTTGCATATACTGAACCATCTTTGCATCCCTGGGATAAATCCCACTTGGTAATAATAAATTATCTTTTTAATGTATTATTGAATTCAGTTTGCTAATATTTTATTGAGGATTTTTGCATCAATATTCATCAGATATGTTGGCCTGCAGTTTTCTTTTTTGGATGTGTCATCATCTGGTTTTGGTATCAGGGTAATACTGGCCTCATAGAATGAGTTTGAAAGTATTCCCTCCACCTATATTTTTCAGAATAGTTTGAGTAGAATTGGTATTAGTTCTTCTTTGAATGTTTGGTAGAATTCAGTAGTGAAGCCATCAGGTCCTGTGCTTTACTTTACTGGGGCACATTTTATTACAGCTTTGGTGTCATGCTTGTCATTGTTTTTTTCAGGTTTTGGATTTCTTCATGTTTCAATCTTGGTAGATTGTGTAAGTCTAGGAATTTGTCCATTTCTTCTAGATTTTCCAATTTATTGGCATATAGTTGCTCATAGTAGCCACTAATGATCTTTGAGTTTCTGCAGTATCAGTTGTATTGTCTCATTTTTCATCTCTGATTTTATTTATTGAGTCTTCTCTCTTTTTTTCTTAGTCTAGAGAAAGTTTCTCTATTTTGTTTATCTTTTTTTAAAAAACAACTTTTTATTTTGTTGATCTTTTGTATTGTTTTTATCATTTCAATTCCATTTATTTCTACTGTGATCTTTATTATTTCTTTTCTTCTGCTAATTTTGGGTTTGGTTTGCTCTTGCTATTCTAATTCTTTAAGATGCATCATTAGGTTGTTTATTTGAAGTTTTTCTCTTTTTTTGATGTAGGCACTAATAGCTATAAACTTCCCTCTTAGTAGTGCTTTTGCTGTATCCTGTAGGTTTGGGTATGTTGTGTTTTCATTTCATTTCTTTGAAGAAAATTTTTAATTTCCTCTTCAATTTCTTCATTGATCCATGAGTCACTTAGGAGTATATTCTTTAATTTCCATGTGTTTGTAGATTTTGCTCTTGTTATTGATTTCTAATTTTATTCCAGATGCTTTATATTATTTCAATTTTTTGAATGTTTTAAGACTTCTTTTGTGATCTAACACATGGTCTATCCTTGAGAATCATCCATGTGCTAAGGGAAAGAATACGTATTCTGCAGCTGTTGGATGAAGTGTTCTGTAAATATCTATTGGGTCCATTTGGTCTATAGTGCAGATTAAGTCTGTTGTTTCTCTGTTGGTTTTCCATCTGAATGTTCTGTCTAATGATGGAAATGGGGTATTGAAGTCTCCAGCTCTTATTGTTTGGGCTCTATCCCTTTAACTCTAATATGTTTTATACATCTGGGTGCTCCAGTGTTAAGCACATATATATTTACAATTGTTATACCCTCTTGCAGAATTGACCCCTTTATCACTATATAATGACCTTGTTTGTCTCTTTTCATAGTTTTTGTCCTGAAATCTATTTTGTCTGATAAAAATATATCTACTCCTGGTTTTTTTTTCATTCCCATTTGCATGGGATATCTTTTTCCATCTCTTTACTTTTAGTCTATGTGTGTCTTTACAGGTGAACTGTGTTTCTTGCAGGCAACAAACAGACATTAGGTCTTGTTTTCTTATGCATTTTGCCAGTCTGTCTTTTAATTGGAGAGCTTAGTCCATTTACATTCAATGTTATTATTGATAAGTAAGAACTTACTCCAGCCATTTTATTATTTGTTTTCTGATTGTTTTGTGATCTTCTCTTTCTTCTTTCCTTCCTTCCTATCTTCATTTTAATGAAGGTGATTTTGTCTGGTGGTATGTTTTCATTTATTGTATATTTGTTATTTTTTTATTTGAGGTTACCATGAGGCTTGCATATAATATCTCATAAGCTATTATTTTAAACTGATAACAACTTAATACAGATTGCATAAACAAGAAAGCAGAGGAAAAACTAATAAAAACTCTACACTTTAAATTCGTCCTGTCACTTTTTAACTTTTTGTTGTTTCTATTTATATCTTTTTGTACTACGTCTTGAAAAGCTGTTGTAGATATTATTTTTTATTGGTTTATCTTTTAGCCTTTCTACTTAAGATATGAGTGGTTTACACAGCACAATTACAGTGTTATAATATTCTGTGTTTTTCTGTGTACTTACTATTACCAGTGAGTTTTGTACTTTCAGATGATTTCTTATTGCTCGTAAATGTCCTTTTCTTTCTAATTGAAGAATTCTCTTCAGCATTTCTTGCAGGACAGGTGTCGATGAAATCCATCAGCTTTTGTTTGTCTGAGAAAGTCTATTTCTCCTTCGTGTTTGAAATAAAATTTTGCCGTATATGCTACTGCAGCATAAAAGTATTTCCCTTCAGCACTTTAAATACGTCATGCACTCTTTCCTGGACTGTGAAGTTTCCACTGAGAAGTCTACTGCCAGATGTATTAGAGCTCCATTTTATGTTGTTTCTTTTCTCTTGCTGCTTTTAGAATTGGGTGACACAAAACACTTCCTTGACTACTCTGGTTGATATGTTACTAGGTCACATGCCCCCCAAGACTACTGGCTCCAAGCTCAGCAGAGCACAAGTTCTTGCCCAGGAATTGCAGTCCTTGTGGCTCAGGCTACCTTTCAAGTTTATTTAGAATCCTAGAGCACTTTGGACTGCAGTGGTGAGACTTGCCAGAACTCAGCTTCCAACCACTGGGATGGGCAATTTCCCTCTGGCTAGGTTTAGTTTAAATGCCCCCTCTGTGGGCAATGGCTGAGTTCTGCCTGGTGTTGCTTTCCACTGTGACAAGGCAACACTGAGTTCCAACGCCAAGTCCCACAATCACTGCACTCTACCTCCCCCAAGCACACAGATTCTCTCTTCATACCAGCTGGTTGCTGTCAGGGAATCGGGGACGGGGTGGTATAGGCAATTCAAGACTGTCTTTCCTCTCCTCTCAGTGCCTCTTTCAGGGATATGAAATTAAAACCAGGTACTGTGATCACTCACCTGATTTTTTATTCTTATGATGGTGCTTTTATGTAAGGATAGTTGTTTAATTTGGTGTTTCTACAAGGAGAATGATTGGTGGAGGTTTCTATTTGGCTATCTTGCTCTGCTCTGCCTCCCTTCCAAAAGTTAATTTTTAAAGTTTAGAAGTTGACATAAATGTTGATGTTATTTTAAAATTTATTATACCATAAGACACACTTATATTTACACTTTATTGAAATTAGCAGACTATCATCTCTGAAAAATATAATTTTTATAAGTGTGCTATTGTTTTTTGCCATCTTCACTATATATGTGCATGTATATGTGTATACACAGGAAATATGTGACTGTCGTGCATTTTCCAAAGATCAGCATTATAGTTGCTAATAGTTTTGCTTTTCTGGTATTCACTGGGCAAATGTAGTTTTGCCTGGAAAATGCCCAGGTCCTAGGCTAGGTGCTGCTTTTGCTGCCCAGGAGCAAATTCTCCCTCCCTACTCTCTTCATTTATCATAATTTAAATATGCATGAGCCCAATTTTTACAAAATGAAGGTGAAGTACAATGTTTAAAATTGTTTAACTTCTTTATTTTTATTCACTTTTTTTTTTCAGACATAATCTCACTCTGTTGCCCAGGCTGGAGTGCAGTGGCACAATCTAGGCTCACTGCAACCTCCCGGGGTTCAAAGGATCCTCCCACCTCCATCTCCTAAGTAGCTAGGACTACAGGTGCACACCACCAAGCCTGGATAATTTTTGTATTTTTTGTAGAGACTGGGTTCCACCATATCGCCCAGGCTGTCCTCAAACTCCTGGGCTTAGCGATCTGCCTGACTTGGCCTCCCAAACTGCTGGCATTACAGGCCAACTGTGCCTGGGCTGCTTCCTTATTTAAAAAAAATAAAAATAGCAATGTGTCCTAAATATCTTCCATGTTAGTACATACAATTGTCTCATTCTGGTGAATGACTAAGTAGAATAGTTAACCAGTTCCCTATTGTTGACTATTTTGCTTCTTTATATTTTCTTGTTATTACAAATAATGCTACAGTGAACATCTTTGCACCTATATTGCTTGCAAAGATTCCCATATAATAAATTCTTGGTGTTGGGATACCAAGATCAGTTGGGATACTTTCAGTCACAACTAAACATGTTACACACAAAACAATATTAATTACTTACCTCTCTTTATAAGAAATTTGAAGGTGGTTCTAGATTATTTCAGTGCCTCAACTGGATCAGAATCCTGGATATGTGTCTCTGCAATTCTCTTGTCCTTCTCATGGTGTCAAGCTGGCTGTAGCAGGTATCTTATCCATACACAGCAGCCTCCCAATCTGGAAGCAAGTAGGAGATGAGAGTGACAAAATGAGCTCTTTTTGTTGTGACATATGCTTTTTACCAGTAGAGAAGTCCCCAGCAGACACTCTCTTATCTCTCTTTGGGCAGAACTGGGTCTTGTGTCTAATTCTACCTATAGAGAAGCTGGAAGAGATATGAGAGGCAGTTACAAGATTAGAGTTGAGAGTATTGGGAGTGGCCAACCAGCAGCTCAAGCTTACTGCCTGTGGTTGTGCAGTATACAATTCTAGGGGCACTGTTCATACCATGAGTATCATAAATTTCTGGTAAAGGCCATAAAATATGTTGAAGAAGGACCACTTTTTCTTGTCCACATAAAGTTCTCATGTTGTTAGAGTACGCAGTTAACTATACATGAACAGGAGGGGGAGCCTCTGAGAAAAAGGGAGATCTGGAAAACCTCACACCCCAGAGACCACCCAAAACATGCGCGCTAGATAGGAGCAGAGAGGAAGGGAAATACCTATGCAAGAAGGAGCGCCCCTGAAGATACCCAGTATTGCTCACTCTGCAGTTAACGTGTCAGAAGGTAGCTAGCTGCGTGCTGCTAAGGAGGGAAAGAAGGCAAAGGAGAAATTCCTAAGTGATACACAGGCCAGGCTCAGTGAGTATGGATGTGACCACTATACAACCTTCCTGGGGTGGTGGGAATGCACAACACAGCCCTTAGGTAGAATTCACACCTAACACCAGGCCGGCACATCAACTGACAGTAAGGGAGAATCCCAGTACCCTGGGGCGGGAACCAGGTAGGGAAAAGCGGGGATGCAAGGCAGAAGCAGAAGAACTAGACAAAGAGAAAAGTAGGAGACTTAAGACAGAGGTGGGAACTTCAAGAAAGAGTCCATTATAATGAAATCCTCAACACAGAACTCGTGGGTCTGCTGGCATTCTCTTTCAGCAGCCCGCTCTACCTCGTCTTTCAGAGTGTACTGTCCCTTTAAATAAACACCGCTAAGGCTGGGAGGCTCTTTCCCTGCAGTGTCAGCCGCTGCTCTTCTGGAGTACACTCATTTTTTTTCCACAATAAACTCTTTGCTTCCTATTTCTCTTCAACAAAGCCCTCTGCTATCTCTGAACTGTCTCTTGGCTGAAATCTTTCTCTCAAAACGACTAAGAACCCAGGATTACCAAACTTCTCAGTAACAATATGAGTTAGCAGTGGTCTCAGAGCAGCCTCTGCCACAAACTTTATGGATAATTCCAGACTGCCATCCTAAAATCTGAAAACCCTACCCACTACCACCAACAGCATATGAGACTATGAGCTGTCTTCTCCATACAGTTGTCAGCATTGTTATCAATCTGTGAAACAAAATTTTAAATTACATACTTTTATTATTCACGAGGCACAT
The DNA here is from genome assembly GCF_029289425.2 of Pan paniscus. Lineage (NCBI taxonomy): Eukaryota > Metazoa > Chordata > Mammalia > Primates > Hominidae > Pan > Pan paniscus. The sequence goes on along the minus strand of NC_073262.2, from coordinate 111,188,009 downwards.
ATGTTCTTACATTAATTGGCTATGGGTGTTTCTTCTATGGTTTGCCAATTTATATATTCTGATCCTCTACTCTTTGGGTTTCTATTTCAGCATTCCAGGGGACATCATTTATCCCGATTCCTGTCTCCAGCCTCTTCGTTCAAGGTTACATGACAATTATTTATTTATTTAAACTTCAAGTTGCTTTGAAAGGTAAACTGTTAAGTTTCTGAGAATAGTAAACTACTTGGCCATTTGTGGAATGAAATAGAGTTCCTAGAAAAGAGGTGAAGTTAGGAGGAGAAAATAAATATGGGGGGGAGGAAGCTTGAATATGTCCAACCTCCCCGCCACCCCCATTCATCACCCCACAGTATCTGTCCCTCCTGAGCTAAGCAGAAATTGCTACTAACAGCAGCCAGATATGGGTGGCGCCTCCGGTTCAGGTGGAGCTCGACAGACAGTAGATGCAAGAAGTTCTCCCCTCTGGACTTGGTGAATCCTAGAGACAAGCATGGGAAAACCCAGAAAAGAAGACCAAAAGGCCAGGAATGCTGAGAAGAGCTTGTGTAGGCTTGATGCATGGACAAAGTGGTGGGGAAAGTTGGTTTCATCCTACATCACATGCCTGCTCTCCACAGTACCCGCAGAAGTGACAAGAACAGATAAGTTGAAACTTTCCTTCTCCGGCTGACTCCAACAGGGAAAACCAAAGCCTTTTATCCAGCCCTCTATGCTTCTTCTGCCCTCTGGAACTCAAGTCTTTCACCAGCAAAGTATCTTAATTAGATCCGTTTCTCCCAGCGTTTGTCTTCCTTGCTTTGCCTGAAACCTGCCATGTCCTTAATAATAATATATACCCTGAAGCTCTCACAAAGGAAGCCTGCTTTCCTGTCACACCTCAGCTCCTGTGAGCTGGAATGGGAAATCTTTCTGAAGGCTCAGTGATGCTTCTGCATCATTTTTCTTTCCTTCTTCCTCAAACATCCAGCTCAATTCAAGCACATGCACCAGACTATGCTATTCCCTACCCCTCTTTTTGTCAACTACTGATTTTGTCTATTTTGGCTTTTGCCCTTGTCTCAATGGCTTCTTTTTTACCATCCTCCTGTTATTATTCTTATGCCTTGAGCATCCCCATGGAGGTTGTACAGAATCTCAAGCCTCTACCTATTGTTTTTAAGCTTAATCATCCATTTGCGGTCATACCTAGACCTCATCTTCACAAATAACTACACTTCCTCTCAAATCTTGATGTGGGCATCCCGTGAATGAGAAACTCAGCCCCTCTGTCTTGACAGCACTACTCTTACAAAGTTATTGAACGAAAGTTAGAGGCTCAACAAATGTTTCACAGGACAAACACCCTGACTTCTTTCTTTTTTTTTTTTTTTTTTTTTTGAGGCGGAGTCTCGCTCTCGTTGCTCACGCTGGATTGCAATGGCATGATCTCGGCTCACCGCAACCTCCGCTTCCCAGGTTCAAGCAATTCTCCTGCCTCAGCCTTCTGAGTAGCTGGGATTACAGGCATGCGCCACCACGCCCAGCTAATTTTGTATTTTTAGTAGAGATGGGGTTTCTCCATGTTGGTCAGGCTGGTCTCAAACTCCTGACCTCAGGTGATCTGCCCGCCTCGGCCTCCCAAAGTGCTGGGATTACAGGCATGAGCCAACACGCCAGGCAGGCCCTTGACTTCTTTTAAATGTAATTTATTAGCACTTTTTTAAAAGAGCTGTTTTGCACTTCAAGAATTTATAACCCCACATTCCACCTCCCCTCTCCTGATGAGAATCACTAGATTTCCTATACTTCTCCTTTTCCGAACACAAGCCAGTTCTCAGAGAATATCAAGGTTATAATGGCACATATGGGAAAGTCAGGCGTGGTGGTTATGATCTGCAGGTGATGAGCATGCCCCTGCTTTGTTACTGCAAAGAAGTTCTTTAAAGTCCTATTCTGAAATTTTGAAATTCTTCAAATTTTTAATATTATTTTCTCTAGTGACCACTATTTCTGCAATTTTTAACTTCATTTTTACTCAAAGCCCTAGCACTAAAGCCACTCTTTTGTTTTTGTTTATGCATTCTTCCTTACCCAGCTGAGATTTTACAGTTTGTTGCTATACTCTGTTCTTCACATTCACTCCTAACTTTCTCTCTCTTCTCTATCATATTTGGACTTTAAAAATCCACCCTGGTGAAATCTCAGTAGCTGTGTGGTTCACCATAGCTGTACCCAAGCAACTGAACATGGCTGGAGAAAAAGATTTTCTCGTCTTTTAGTGCATGACCACAAACCTCAAACAGACACGTAGCACTGATTTAGCAAGCCTACCTAGTATATAATCCAAATGAGCTGAGTTTCTTTCTGAGATGATAATTTGAAAGTTTCTATCTCACCCTTCCTTTTTGTCTTACTCTTACTGATGCCTTGCTTCTAATTTCACTGAAAAAAATAGTACTTACCAGACAACAACTACATCATCTTCCCAAACCAAATTCAGCAACCTTCTTATACATATTCCTGCCTTCCTTTTGGTTATAATGGAAGAAAGACCCCTCATAAATTGGGGGAATAAATGCCAGGTGGGTGGCTTCAGGAACTCTCTTAGTGCTGACAGTGATTTCAGCTGTCTGCAGCACTAAAGGGGTGATTCCTGTAAGTATACTAGAAGAACCTGGAGGACAACTTTCAACTCAGTATCCCTTACAGATTATCAAAGGCTCAATTAGGAAAGAATTTAAAATGTAGGGGGGATTGCCTGGAGAATTTGCACCTGTGCATGTATTCATCCAGATACATGAAAATCTATTCTTGAGTTAACCAGACCTGTGCAAAGTTTTGTGGCTAGCTGCACAATTACATCTATCCACTTTCATAAAAACGAGTTTTGGTGCTTTACTACCAACATAAACTGAGTGATGTGACAAGAACATCTTCATAAAATTTTCTGCTATATTTACTCAAAGGAGGAGTGGGGAGGCAGCATTTACTTCCTGAAATTGTTTTAATGTGTTCTTTCATTTCTTCCATTATTTTTTCATTTCCACTGCATGATTGCTTTCAGTACAAACGGTATAAAATCTCTTATTTTGAAAAGGAAAACCTTTCTTTGTCCACCCATTCCCCCACCAAATACTCCTTCATTTTTCTGCTCTATGTAAAGCAAAAATCTTTAAAACAATTTTTTCTACTTGCTGTTTCTATTTCCTCTCCATCTGTTCTCTTAAACTCACCCCAATCAAAATTGTATCCACGTACTTCCAATGCAAGTGTTCTTGTCAATGTCACCAGTGACTATAACCTCCACTTGACCAATACAATGGTCAATTCTGAAGGAAATCAAAACATTTTACCCCAACATATATTTCTGTGACATATATTGAAATGGCTGCCACAGGGCCAGCAGACTCAGGTGGGGGAAATTTGCATCTATAGTGAATCTCTCTTAGGGCAGCCAGGCCTTCCTGTTCTAGGCCATTTCTGGATCTAGAAAAGATTAACTGAGAATCTGGAAAGAAGCATTTACCATCTATTCTCTCTGAGGACTACTACCTATGAGGCTTCATCTATATAACAAGGCCACCTATGCTAGCCAAGCCTCTTCCTTTCTCCCTCCCATGAAATGTCTTGCCATTGAAACCTGTTTGGGCCATGCTCTAATTCCCCATTCTTTCCAGAACCTTGAGATTCTATATGAGCTTCTTCACCTCCCCACAGAAGTGGGTCTTCATTCTGAAGTCTCCTGTGCATACAAATAAATTTGTATGCCTTTTCTCCTGTTAATCTATCTGCCTCATATCAACAATTTTCAAATAACTTTGAGGGGGCCCAAGTGTCTTAGTTCTTAGTTTTCAACTTGCTCTATGGTTGCCCACTTCCTCCAAATTTTAAGTTGCCACAGGATCTCAGTCATAGGGCCTCTTCCCTTAACTATCCACATGCACTAATTTCCTTTGGCCCCACAAAGAGAATGTACTTATTGATGATTTCCAAGTATATATCTCTAGCTTTGATCTCCCTCCTGACCTTCAAACTCAGGTAATCATCTGTCTCCATCACATGTCCACTTAGACGTCTAATCGGCATTTCAGTCTTACTATCTCAAACCTTTAAGAAGTTTCTTCCTTCCCAATTTTCCCCCATCTCCCCATCAATGGCATCTCTGTCTTCCAGAGGCTCAAGCCAAAATCTTTAGGTCATCCCCGACACTTCTCTTTCTCATCTATGCCACACCCAATTTCTTGGCTCTATATACAAAGAATATTCAGAATCCAACCACCTTGCCTGCTACCTCTTTGATCTAAGCCAACATGTCCTCTTGTCAGATTATTTTTCTAGAACCATAACTGATCTGCCTGTTTGCACTTACTCCCTTAAGTATAATCTCAACACAGCAGCCAAGGTGATCCTTTTAGAGTATAAGTTAGATCATATCATTTCCTTATCTAACCCTTCCAAATGGCTTTTTATGTAATTCAGAACAAAGTCTTTCACTCTCCTTCTCTACATCCTCACTGGTCTTATTATACTGTTCAAAGTACACACCAGGCATGCTCTTACCTCAAGACCTTTGTACTTGCTTTTTCCTTGGACTGGAAAGATTTTTGCCTTAAAAACCACATAACTTAATCCCTCGTGTTTTTCAGCATGGGTTGAAAACCTGTTATATCATCAGAGAAACCTTTGCTAACTACCAGTTCGTTATCTACCCATCCTCCTCTCTCCCATTTCTCTGCCTTTCTTTTTATTTATTTATTTATTTATTTATTTAATTTAAGACAGAGTATTGTTCTGTTGCCCAGGCTGCAGTGCAGTGGTGCAATCTCGGCTCACTGCAACCTCCGCCTCCTGGGTTCAAGCGATTCTCCCGCCTCAGCCTCCCTAGTAGCTGGGATTACCAGCACGCATCACTATGTTTGGCTAATTTTTGTATTTTTAGTAGAGACGGGGTTTCACCATGTTGGCCAGGCTGGTCTTGAACTCCTGACCTCAAGTGATCCACCCGCCCTGGCCTCCCAAAGTGCTGGGATTACAGGCATAAGCCACCGCATCCAGTCCCTTTCTTTTTTCTTCATAGGCTTATCACCATTTGACACACACAAACTTTTTTAATCTGCTGCTTTGTGATAGAATATAAACTTCATGAGAGCAGGAACTCCTTGCTTTTGTTCACTGTCATATCCCCAACATGCAAAACAGTGCTTGACATATAGTAGTCACTTAAATATATTTTTGGAATGAATGAATCACATAGTATCCCTTTATAAGCATCCAAGAGAGAAATTTTTCTGTGTATACACATTAGCATCACTCTTTCCATTGGCTTCTAGCATTGGAAAGTCAAATTTGGGGTCTCCCTTCAATCTCAATCCCAATTTCATCCATCCTTTTTATTTTCTTTTATGTCATGACTTTTCTATTAACTTTTTAATTAACTTTCTTTTTACTTTATAATTTTGTAATATTAATTTTTGTTACCTCCCTTTATTCCATCCATTAGGTTTATAAAAGATCAGCAAGCATATAACATGTTTTATGGTTAACGAATGAGAGAACCATTAAAATCTGTCCATTTTTATTTTGTGATATGCAGAAATTCCAAGAGAACTCTTCAAATCACTCATAAGATCCCTTTAAAAACCTTCCAAAAAATTTTTAAAATAATGAAATTAGAGTTAACTTATGTAATTTGGTTTATTTCTGCAAATATCATGGAAAGACCACTTTTAGGGCAGTGTATCTAAACCCTATAGAAATATCAAATTCCATAAATAAGCATTTTTCATTAGCTGGAATAATTGCTAATGGTCTCCTATTAGTATTTTCTGTTAATATATTTTAATAATAATGTCAGAGATAAGAGAAAGGTTTTTTCATGAAGAGACACATACACATTTACATTCCAATATTTAAAAAATTATTTCTAATTAGGCTTTACTTATTATCTGGTATGTTTTGTTTTTATTTCTTGCAGGGTAGAGGGTTTTTGGTGGTCGGAGGAGAACATATTTGCAAATATGTTGTTTTGTTATTTTTGAGTGAAAAGAACATTGTATTCATCAAACAACTGGTTATTGACTTGATTCAATATTCCTGCCACATTTCAATCAGTTGATAAATAAACTTCTTTGTAAGTCCTTGAAAATTAGACTTTAATGTGAAATGTATTGAAAATGTGGCTGAAGAACAAACAGTCAAAAGAAGAATTATTCTAGAAATGGAAGGTAAGTGATCATATAAAACAAGCAAAACAAAAGAGGAAATAAAGAATAATTTTTAAAAAATAAGAATTATTCATCAAACAAGCTCCATGAATGATCACAGACCACAATGCAGTATAAAATTATACTCCTGAGTGTATATGTATGTATATGTGTACACAAAGCAAAATACAATAAATAAATTAGATACATGTTGTATTAGTCAGCTCAGGCTGCCAAAACAAAATACCATAGACTGGGTGGCTTAAGCAATGGAAACTTATTTTCTCACAGTTCTGGAGGCTGAAATTTCAAGATCAGGTTGCCAGCCTGGTTGGGTGCTGGTGAGGGCTCTCTCCCTGGCTTGCAGATGGCTGCCTTCTGTCTGTGTCTTCACACAGTGGAGAGAGAGCAAGAATTAGCACCAAGGTAATGGGGCACTGCTGTAAAGATACCCAAAAATGTGGAAGCAACTTTGGAACTACGCAACAGAAAGAGGTTGGAACAGTTTGGAAGGCTCAGAAGAAGACAGAAAAATGTGGGAAAGTTTGGGACTTCCTAGAGACTTGGAGGGCTCAGGAAACAGAAAGATGTAGGAAAGTTTGGAATTTCCTAGAGACATGTTGAATGGCTTTGACCAAAATGCTGAGAGTGATATGCACAATGAGGTCCAGGCTGAGGTGGTCTCAGATGGAGTTGAGAAACTTGTTGGGAACTGGAGTAAATGTCACTCTTGCTATGCTTTAGCAAAGAGACTGATTGCATTTTGCCCCTGTCCTAGAGATCTGTAGGACTTTGAACATGAGAGATGATTTAGGGTATCTGGCAGAATAAATTTCTAAGCAACAAAGCATTCAAGAGGAAGCAGAGCATAAAGTTTGGAAAATTTGCAGCCTGATGATGTGATAGAAAAAAAAAAAAAAAACATTTTCTGGGGAGAAATTCAAGTCAACTGCAGAAATTTGCATAAATACTGAGGAGCCAAATGTTAATACCAAGACAACGGGGACGATGTCTCCAGGGCATGTCAGAGACATTCACAGCAGCCCCTCCCATCACAGGCCCAGAGGCCTAAGAGGGAAAAGTTGTTTCCTGGGCCGGGCCTAGGGGCTTCCTGCTCTATGCAGTCTCAGGACATGGTGCCCTGCATCCTAGCTGCTTCAGCACCAGCCATGGTTAAAAGGGGCCAAGATACAGTTCAGACCATGGCTTCAGAGGGTGCAAGCCATAAGCCTTGGCATCTCCCATGTGGTGTTGAGCCTATGGGTATACAGAAGTCACAAAATGAGGTTTGGGAACCTCTACCTAGATTTCAGAGGATGTATAAAAATGCCTGGATGTCTAGGCAGAAGTTTGCTGCAGGGGCAGAGCCCTCATGGAGAATCTCTACTAGGGCAGTGTGGAAGGAAAATGTGAAGTTCAAACCCCCACACAGAGTCCCCACTAGGGCACTGCCTAGTAGAGCTGTGAGAAGAGGGCCACCATCCTCCAGAACACAGAATGGTAGATCCACCAACAGCTTGCACTATGTGCCTGGAAAAGCCACAGGCACCAAACAACAGCCCATGAAAGCAGCTAGGAGGGGACCTGTACCCTGCAAAGCCACAGGGGTGGAGCTGCCCAAGGCTATGGGAACCCACCTCTTGCATCAGCATAACCTGGATGCTGGAGACATGTAGTCAAAGGAGATCATTTTGGAATATTAAGGTTTAATGAATGCCCTATTGGATTTTGGACTTGCATAGGTCCTGTAGCCCCTTCGTTTTGGCCAATTTCTCCCATTTGGAATGAGTGTATTTACCCAATGTCTGTGTTCTCATTGTATCTAAGACGTAACTAACTTGCTTTTGATTTTACAGGCTCATAGGCAGAAGGTACTTGCCTTGTCTCAGATGAGACTTTGGACTTGGACTTTCGGGTTTATGCTGGAATGAGTTAAGTCTTTGGAGGACTGTTGAAAAGGCATAAATGTGTTTTGAAATGTGAGGACATGAGACTTGGGAGGGGCCAGGGGTGGAATGATATGGTTTGGCTGTGTCCCCACCCAAAATCTCATCTTGAATTATAACCCCTATAATCCCCATAATCTCCACAGCTCAAGGGCAGGTCCACGTGGAGGTAATTAGATCATGGAAGCAGTTTCCCCCATGCTGTCCTCATGATAGTGAGTCTCATGAGATCTGATGGTTTCCTAAGCATCTGGCATTTCCCTTGCTTGCACTCACTGTGTCCTGCTGCCCTGTGAAGGTGCCTGATTCCCCTTTCCCTTCTGCCATGATTGTAAGTTTCCTTAGGCCTCCCCAGCCATTTGGAACTGTGAGTCAATTAAACCTCTTTCCTTTATAAATTACCCAGTTTCAGGTATTTCTCCATAGCAGTGTGAGAATGGACTAATACAGTAAATATAAACCAATTCTTTTAAGTAAATATAAAGAAAATATAAACCAATACTTATAAGGGCACTAATTCCATTATGGGGGCCCCACAATTATCATTTCATCTAACTTTAATAACTGCCCAAAGGCCCCATCTCCAAATACCATCACATTGGGGGTTAGGGTTTCAACATACAAATTTGGGGGTACACATTTAGTTCACAACACATGTTAACTGTGAATTTCTTATTTTATAAATAAAATGTCAAAGTTTAACATGTTTATTTCAAAGGTCTTTTAGAACTGTGTTACACTGAGTTTCACTTTGTGATAGCCAGAATTTTAAGAAGGCCCCCATGATGGTTAATACTGAGTGTCAACTTGATTGGATTGAAGGATGCAAAGTATTATTCCTGGGTGTGTCTGTGAGGGTGTTGCCAAAGGAGATTAACATTTAAGTCAGTGGACTGGGAGAGCTAGACCCACCCTCAATCTGGGTGGGCACATTCTAATCAGCTGCCAGCATGGCTAGAATGAAAGCAGACAGAAGAACGTGGAAGGACAAGACTGACTGTGTCTTCTGGCCTACATCTTTCTCCTACATCCAGGAAGCTGGATGTTTCCTGCCTTCAACATCAGACTCCAAGTTCTTCAGCTTTTGGACTCTTGGACCTACACCAATGGTTTGCCAAGTGCTCTTGGGTCTTTGGCTACAGACTAAAGGCTGCACTGTCAGTTTCCCTACTTTTGAGGTTTGGGGACTCCGACTGGCTTCCTTGCTTCTCAGCTTGCAGATGGCCTATTGTGGGACTTCACCTTGTAGTTGTGTGAGTCAATACTCTTCAATAAACTCCCCTTCATATATACATCTATCCTATTTGTCCTGTTCCTCTAGAGAACCCTGACTAATTCAGCCCCCAAGATTCCCACCTACTGTTGTCCTCACCCAGTATAATCCCCTCCCTTTGAGTGTAGGTAGAACCTCTGAACGTGGGATTTCACTCCCATGACTAGGTTAGTAATCAGTTGATTTTCAAGTAATAAAAGGGAGATTATCCTGGGTGGGTATAATCTAATCAGAAAAGCCTTTCAAAGAAGGTGAAGTGTCAGAAAGATGCTCTCCTTCTGACCTCTAAAAAGACGTAAACTTCACTGAGTTTTAAAGCTGCAAGGAAATATATACTTTCACATGAACATGAAAGAGGGCTCAGTCTCCAGATAAGAATCCAGGCCCTCCTGCAACACCTTGATTGCAGCCTTGTAAGATGCCCTGAGGCAGAGAACCCGGTTAAGCCATAACTGGATTCCTGATTCTCAGAAACTACGAGATAATGAATGTGTATTTTTTTGTTTGGTTTGGTTTGGTTTTTGAGATGGAGTCTCGCTCTGTCGCCCAGTCTGGAGTGCAGTGGCACAATCTCAGCTCACTGCAAGCTCCGCCTCCCAGGTTCATGCCATTCTCCTGCCTCAGCCTCCTGAGTAGTTGGCACTACAGGCACCTGACACCATGCCCAGCTAATTTTTTTGTATTTTTAGTAGAGATGGGGTTTACCATGTTAGCGAGGATGCTCTCAATCTCCTGACTTCGTGATCTGCCTGCCTCAGCCTCCCAAAGTGTTGGGATTACAGGCATAAGCCTCTGCGCCCGGCCATGAATGTGTATTGTTTTAATTCCCTAGATATGTGATAATTTGCTATGAAACAATAGAAATCTAATACCTGTGTTGAATTTGAATGTTAATTTGATAAGTGCAGCAGCCTAAAGATGAAGTTAAAATTTTTAACAGGTTATGGTTAGATAAGGGAAAAATAATTAGTATTGTGATAAAAAGTAATTTAAAGTTTAGATCAGCTATTGAACGGCATTCTATATATTTTCTGACTATTGATTAAGCAAAATAAAAATCATTGGCATATTTCCATTTTAAATTTTTAAATAATTTTTAAATGCTCACAGCAGGTAAAATATTTTAAAAGCCAATTAATAAATCACAATGTCTCTAATGAATTAGTATAGCAATAAACTCATTTATAAATGAATTCAAATTTATCATAGATTTTATTGAATATTGAGAAACTAAATAATTATAATAATTTTGTAAAATAGGGTGTCAGGGTAGATACATTTTTCCAGAACTAAAAAAAAAAAAAAAAAAAAAAAATAGCTATTTTTGCTAGTAGGAATTCTCTTTTGGTGGACTCTATATTCGGATTCTTACCTGGTGGAGGGTCAACCCAAAATGGCAGGCTTGCCAGACTGAATGAATTACAATCCTAGCTCTGATTTAAAGATTATAACTTTTAACAGGTCTCCCTTCCAACAGAGTTAGTTTTAGAATTAAGTAATTATGCATAATTCTGTGCACGTGACAGACATTACACCATATAAAAGCTTTTACTCTCTAGAGGGCTAGAGTCAGTTAGGATCAACAAGGAAGTTAAATTTGACAGGCTTCCTAGATTCCAGCTGTGAGCTAATCACAGGTATTTTTAAGAGTCCAGCTCTCACATTTCTTAAAATAGTTCTAAGAAATATCTCCTGCTGAATACATTCATTTTAAGACAGGCTAAGAACCAATGACACACAAAGAAAATTCTAGAGAAGAGACTAGTTATAAAATAGAACTATGACTCTGACTTTCCCATTTTAAATTTCCCTTCTTACCTTTGCTCCTTTCCTATCTTCATCGTGGATATTTATGGTTTGCATGTGAAAATAGTTCTTTATCATTCATTCCCAAGTATACACAGGTACGTGTGTTCCTCAACACTTCATATACTTGTGATTATTTAATTAATCACTTGTAAATATTTACTTATCATCCATCTTCTCTTCTCCAGGACTCAGCCAGGTCTGCATCTGTAGTATCTGCCACAGTTTCTCCAGTGCCAAGCACAACACCCAGCACAGAGAAGATACTGTATAAAGACTGGTTTATGGACTAGTCTTTTTTGTTTGTTTGTTTTGTTTTTGAGGCAGAGTTTTTGCTGTTGTTGCCCAGGCTGAAGTGCAACTCCGCCTCCCGGGTTCAAGCGATTCTCCTGCCTCAGCCTCCTGAATAGCTGGGGTTACAGGCATGCGCCTCCACGCCCGGCTAATTTTGCATTTTTAGTAGAGACGGCGTTTCTCCATGTTGGTCAGGCTGGCCTCAAACTCCCGACCTCAGGTGATCCCCCCGCCTTGGCCTCCCAAATTGTAGACTAGTCTTTAAGTACTGCTTTTATAAGGTTCGGTTTTCCATTCAGCCTTTCCTCTGATTTCATCTCCATAAAAAATATCGGTTCGGGCGCGGTGGCTCACGCCTGTAATCCCAGCACTTTGGGAGGCCGAGGCGGGCGGAGCACGAGGTCAGGAAATGGAGACCATCCTGGCTAACACGGTGAAACCCTTTCTCTACTAAAAATACAAAAATTAGCTGGGCGTGGTGGCGGGAGCCTGTAGTCTCAGCTACTCCGGAGGCTGAGGCAGGAGAACGGCGTAAACCCGTGAGGCGGAGCTTGCAGTGAGCCTAGATTGCGCCACTGCTCTCCAGCCTGGGAGACAGAGGGAGACTGCATCTCAAAAAAAAAAAAAAAAAAAAAAAAAAAAAGAAAGAAAGAAAGAAAGAAAAATATCAGCAAATAGGAAGAAGCATAACAGTGATTTCCACTGGAACTCAAATTTTTCTAGGAGAGTAGTTCTTAACTAGGACCATTTTCTTTAAAATACTAATTCCCAGGTCCTATTAATCAAAATATCTTTGAGAGAGGTGGAGATTGGGATATAAGCAACAGAATGTTTTAAGCCCCACATGATTTAGCTAGCATTGAGGACTACAGCTCTAAGCTGTGTTTCCCAAACTTTAACGTGCCTAGAATCACCTGGGGTGACGATTAAAAAGTCACATTTCCTAGTCTCATTGTTTAGCGCTAGATTAGATAAATATTTCGGTTCTCCTCTTCCTCCACACCTTTGCCATGTAAGTATGTGGCACCTTTCCACTGTAAATGGGGCATACTCCCCCACTCCCTGATTTCTTTTGAGCCACATGACCTGGCCTGCTTTGGCTCATAGGATGTTACCAGATGTGGCAGAGGCACAGGCTTGAAAAGCACTTGTGTGATCAAGTCTGCACGCTGGCACCTCTGCTATTACTGAAACTGCCTTTGCAAAAAATTATAACAGTGGGAAAATTATGACAGTGAAAGAGATCTGATCTAACCAATCTTCATCTTGCCTTTAAACTCCAAACTGCCCTTGGTCATTCCTGGGCTTGGGCCAAGCTAACTGTAAGAGAAATTTAATTTATAGTTTAAATGATAACAGCTCTACCCCAAAATTAAACCACCTTTGTAAAACTAATGAAAGATCACCAGTTTAGGAGAATGAGAGGAGCCGGAATTCTGCTAAGATGTAGACGCAAATGATTACCAGGCATTACCCCAGATGTCACAAGATTTGCAACTTACTCCCAATTACTCCTGCAGATAACATCACTATTGTAGAACCCAAGATTGGCCTTTTGAAATGTCTTTTCAAGTTTTTGCATTTCTGATGACTGACTAGCCCCATTCAGGCCCAAGACTTGACTCAACTAGTTCTGTGGCCCCCATCCAGAAGTGGACTCAGTTCACAAGGACCATTCTCCACGCCCCTGTGATTGCATTCCCAAACATCAGCAACACCCATTTCTTTGCTTGCCAAACTATCCCTGAAAAACCCTGGCCTCTTAATTTCCAGAGAGATTGATTTGAGTAATAAACTCCAGTCCCCCGTTCAGCCAGCTGTGTGAATTAAACTCTTTCTCTATTGCAATTATCCTGTCTTGATAAATCAGCTCTGTCCAGGAAGCAGGCAAGATGAACCCATTGGGCAGTTACATTATCATAAGAACAACATGCCTGGTTTAGCAAGCAGGCCTCAGGAGAAGAATGGGACACTGGAGCAGAGCCAAGTTAGTCCAGCCAAACCCAACCTTAATCAGCCACATCTCCTCCACCCCCAACCCCAGTGGGTGATAAAGCCCAGCCAAATCATCAGAGCTGCCAGCCAGTTAGCTTAGATCAGATGGTCCCTGTCAACCTGCAGATATGTAAGCAAAATGCTGCCTGAAATTTATTGTTCATTTGTAATGTAAGTGATAGATAATCAATATAATCTACACAAGAAACTCTGATTTGGTGACTACTTTCGACTGGTTTCCTTTGTTTACGATTGATAGAAAGCTAACCCAAACTCCCTTAAAAATAAAAGAAAATGTTCCGAATTACAAAATGAATAAAAAAGGGAGTCAACACAGCTCCAGGAATGACAGATTCCAAGTATTTAGATGGTACTGTAGGTAATTTGACTCTCCAACAGAGATGCAGCTGGAGGCTGTCATCCTAAGTGAATTAACACAAACAGAAAACCAAATACCACATGTTCTCACTTATAAGTGGGAGCTAAACATTGGGTGCTTGTGGACACAAAGATGGCAACAATAGAAACTGAGGACTACTATGGGGGGAGGAAAGAAGGAAAACAAGGGTTGAAAAGCTAACTATTTGAGTACTATGCTCAGTATCTGGGTGATGGGATAAATCATAACCCAAACTTCAGCATCATGCAATATACTCAGGTAACAAGTCAGCACAGATACCCCCTGAATCTAAAATAAAGGTTGAAATTATTAAAAAGAAAAAGAAAGAAAGAAAGAAAAAGAAAGAAAGAGGAAGGAAGAAAGAAAGAATCTCTCTGCACCTCTCTGTGTTGGCTTTCTTCTTATGGAGGATCTCTATAAGTGACGAAAAAGATGGCCACCAGGAGCTCCAGGTTTGAATTCTACCAAATATGCCATGCTAGGGAAAAGAAAATACTACTTTCAAGAGAGCTTTAAGAGAAGTCCAAATGCTGTAATTTTCATTGGTTCTGAATCACCTAACAATTTCAGAACCGATTATTACAACTCTGATTAACCAGGCTAGTGTATTATGCCCATTCCTTAAGCTGGTGTGGCATTATTCAAAACAAGCCACATGGAATGAGTGTAGGAGGGCTGGTTCTGCAAAAAAAAAAAAAAAAAATCTAGGTGCTGTTACCGAAAGGAGAAACAAATGCTGAGCAGTCAAAGTTAAGGGGTCCACAGCAGTAAGTCTTGAAGTCTTGGTTGGGGATAGCACACCAGGTGGTTCTACTTTGTGGAACTCCAGGAGCGTATTTTTAAAGATCATTATATAATGGATAGGATACTCCTACTTTTAGGAATACTCAGAAGAGGCATAATGTAGCCAGTTTAAAACAAACTCACAAACTGTTTTATATGCCAAATTCATTAAGAAATCCTGGGAGTAATGATTAAAGATTTCAATCTAACCCCTGGGATTTTATGATTCAGGTGTTGGGATGCTCTAAATTCTTATTTCTTGGTCATGTCTTAGGCTTTAGAGAGTTTATGTTTGTTTGTTGTTTTGTTTTTGTTTTGTCTTATTTTTTATTTGTTCTTGATTAGTTTTCGTGGACAGAGAGAGGATGGTGAGCCTCTTTATTATCCTTACCACTAACATGTAGTTTTGCTACATTTGGTAGGGCAGCTTGTTTCTCTCTCCTTGACTCAGAATAACCACAAGTTGAAAATCAAGCACTAATGCCATTCAGAATGGAATTTCTATTGAAAGACCCATGGGCTGAAATCCTGGAGTCACAAGCCTAACATACTAGTTCATTTCTTCATTCACTGGAGAGACTAGTTCTTCTGTTTCAATAAAAGGGTAAAACAAAAAAGAAGCAAAGAATAAACAACTCTCAGGTTAGATTAAATTCAATTAATAAATGGCTTCTCCACAGCAAACCCACGTTGCCCAGCAACAGCATTCACTTCCTTCCAGTTCTATTTTCTTCATTTCAAACCTAGACACCAACCTAACTTTCTTCCTATCAAATGTCACTCAATCAAACCTTCTCTTGAATTGTACTTTTAAGTAAACGATGTCTCATTTAAGATTAAATAAAACAGAAAATTTTGAAACAATTTTTATGATGCTTTTTAAAACAAAAAATAAATGAGACAATATAAATATCAGTGATTCACCTAAAATTATTATTCTCTAGAGCAATGACACAATGTTTCATCAAAAGTCCTTTTAACAGTTGAGTGGAACTAAACAGTGCTATATTCATTGTCATAACTGATAGGCAGCTGGGGCTATGGGACAGGTACAAGCTGCCAGATTCATGATTTATCTCTACTGTTGCATATTATTGATCAAAAGAGAATCATGGAGTCAACTCAGGTTTGAGGGAAAGGGATTACACAAGGCTCAATTAACAGGAGTCAATACATAGTCATTTTCAAAAATATGGAACAGTAGACATATAGCAGATACTATTCCATAGCAATTCTGAAACCTAAATGGACATATGTCACTAATTCCTCTAATGGACCCCTGTTCTGCTGCCTAAGAGTGGTTTTTCATGGTTCTTTGCTTGACCCTTGGCTCCTGGCTTTGAATTCTGAGTTATTCTTCCTTTTCCATAAAAGATGGCCCATACTTCCAACTAAGTAACTGTCTGTCTACATTTCTTCCTGACAGTTGAGGTTCCAGAGGCCTCTGTTACTTTGCACCCATTAAGGTGATTGCTTGTGTTATAAAGTTCTAAGGATTCTGACAAATGGATAGTGTTATTTGTCCACCATTAAAATACCATACAGAATAGTTTCACCATCTCAACAAATCTCCTATGCCTCACCTATTTAATCCCGCCTACTCCACACACACCTGGCAACCATGGATTTGCTTATTTTGTCTCCATAATTTTGTAGTTTCTAGAATGCCATATATATGGAATCCTTTTCAAACTGTTTTTTTACTTAGCAATATGTACTTTTTTACTTAGAAACATGCACTTAATATGCATTTAAGTATTTATCATAATTTTACATGACTTGATAGCTCATTCATTTTTGGAATGACTAGTATTCCATTATAGGATATACCACAGTTTGGTTATCCACTCATCTACTGAATGAGATCTTGATTGATTCCAGTTTTTGGTGATTATCATAAAGCTTCTATAAACATCCACATGCAGGTTTTTGTGTGAATGCAGGTTTTTCAGATCATTAGGGTAAATAGCTAGGAGCACAATTGATAAATCATATGGCAACACAAAGTTTAGCTTTGTAAAAACTGCCAACTCTCTTGCAAAGCAGCTATAATATTTTGCACTCCCACCAGCAATGAAAGACAGTTCCCATTGCTCTGCATCCTCACATGCAATTGATATTATCATGTTTCTTAGATTTTAGCCATTCTAATAGGTGTAGAATTGTATATCATTGTGGTTTTAATTTTTATTTCCCTATTAACAAGTAATGTTGAACATCTTTTCATATGCTTACTTGCCATCTATATATCTTCTTCAGAGAGGTGTCTTTTCAGAACATTTTCCTATTTAAAAAATTGGGTTTTTTATTTTTATGTTGTCAAGTTTAAGAGTTTGTTGTACATTTTGGATACAAGTCCTTCAGCAGATATGAGTTTTAAAAGTATTTTTTTTCCTGTCTGAGTTAAAAGACAACTACATGAATGTCAGCAAAAATGATGAAATAGGAAGCCCTGGAGTCCTCTTTCCCCCATGAACACACCATGGAATGTGTGTTCAATAATGAAACACAGATTCCTTTGGTGAAAAATCCAGAAACTGGTTGAGTGGCTCCCATGCCCTAAGCAAGTGTGAAACCAGCCACATTGAATCCAGTAGGGAAATTTGAGATAGCTGCTCACCATAATTCCTATGCTCTCCTGAGCAAAATATGATCAGGATAAAAACTCCCAAAATCCCTGCTTCACTCTGAGAAGGGAAAGAGACCATACATCAAACACTGCAACTTCCCTGCATAGTCTTCAGAAGACTGGCTTTGGCTTGTGTTTCTTGGAGTGCTGACAGGAACTGACATACTCTAGCTGCCTGGTGACTGGTGATATCAGAGATAGTAGTTTGAGCAGACAATCACCATAGCCTATATCCTCGGGCACATAGAGCAAGCAAACAAAAAGGTACACCTCCCAGCTTTCCGCTGAAGGGAGAAAGAGTTGGATCACACATCCATTGCTCCAACTTTTCCAGCAGGTGCACAAAGGGGTTACTTCTGTATTACCTATTTTGGAGTACTGATGTAAGCATACTCTAGCCACCTGGGGTCCAGTGAGATTAGAGATGGTGGCTCAAGCTAGCAGTAATAATATTCCCTCCCCATGGCTCAGCACATAGTAAGTGGATTAAAAATCTCAGCTGTCAACTTTTTCCCAGAGAGAGAAGGAGATGGTCTATGTACCCAACATCCCAAATTTTCCAGGAGCTGTCTGAGGAACTGACTTCAGTCTCACTTGGCTGGACACACTGATGGGACCCAACATACCTTTGACTTCTGGGAGATGCTAAGAACAAAGAGCAAGTTGAACTAACATGAAGATACAAACATCCCCAGGATCTCTGGTTGGGTTGCTTGGTGACTTCTCCTATACAAGTCCAGTTCATAAAGACTGGGACAAGTCATAAAGAGTATGTATTAGAGATATATCTAATGTGCAGATAACAACACAAAGTGTCAAAGAAAATGAAGAAATGGAAAAATATTTCCCCAAAAAAGGAACAAAATAAATCTTCTGAAACCAACCCCAATGAAATGGAAATATACAATTCATCATATAGAGAATTCAAAATAATGGCCATAAAGGTGCTCAAAGAGATCATGAGAGCAATGCATGAACAAAGTAAAAATCTTAATAAAGAGAAAATAGTTTTAAATATCAAAAATCTTGGAACTAAAGAATACAATAACTTAATAAAAAAAAATTTACTAGAGGGGGTTCAACAGCAGACTAGAACGAGCAGAAGAAAAAAATCAGTGAGACTGAAGACAGCTTATTGGAAATCATCCAGTCAGAGAAGCAAAAAGAAAAAAAGGATGTGAAAGTATAAATAAATCTCAGTGGGCTTATGGGACACCATTAGTGGATCAATATTTGCATTTAGGGACACCCAGAAGTAAAAGGTATGGGGGAAAGATTATGTTTAAATAAATAATAGCTGAAAATTCCCCAAATGTGTGGGAGGTGGGGAATGTACATCCAGATCCAGGAGGCCCAATATATCTTATATAAGAAGAAGCCAAAGAAATCCACACCAAGACACATTATATCAAATTGTCGAAAGTCAGACAAAGAGAGAATTTTGAAACCAGCAAATAAAAAATGATTTGTCACATATAAGGAAATATCAGTAAGACTATTAGTGGATTTCTTGCAAAACTTTGCAAGCCAGAAGAGAGTGAAATATTTTTCAAATGCTGAAAGAAAAAAACTGCCAACCAACTGTCCTTCAAAATTAAAGAGATACTTTCCCAAACAAAATCTGGGGGAGGTCATCACCACTAGACATAAATGGATAAAGAAAAGATGATCTGGATGGCCGGGTATGGTGGCTCATGCCTGTAATCCCAGCACTTTGGGAGGCCAAGGCAGGCAGATCATGAGGTCAGGAGTTTGAGACCAGCCTGGCCAATGTGGTGAAACCCTGTCTCTACTAAAAAATACAAAAATTAGCCGGGTGTGGTGGTGGGTGCCTGTAATCCCAGCTACTCGGGAGGCTGAGACAGGAGAATTGCTTGTACCCGGGAGGCAGAGGTTGTGCTGAGCCGAGATCTCACCACTGCACTCCAGCCTGGGCAACAGAGCAAGACTCCGTCTTAAAAAAAAAAAAAAAAAAAAAAAAACATGATCTGGGCTGGGCACGGTGGCTCACACCTGTAATCCCAGCACTTTGGGAGGCCAAGACATGTGGATCACGAGGTCAGGAGATCGAGACCATCTCCTGGCCAACATGGTGAAACCCTGTCTCTACTAAAAATACAAAAATTAGTTGGGTGTGGTGGTGGGTGCCTGTAATTCCAGCTACTCGGGAGGCTGAGCCAGGAGAATCACTTGAACCTGGGAGGTGGAGAATGCAGTGAGCCGAGATTGCGCTACTGTACTCCAGCCTGGTGACAGAGCAAGACTCTATCTAGGAAAGAAGAAAGGAAAGAAAGAGAGGAGAGGAGAGGAGGAAAGGCAGAAAAAGAAAGAAAGAAGGAAAGAAACAAAGAAAGAGAGAGGGAGGGAGGGAGGGAGGGAAAGAATCTGTACATACAATGAAATATTACTCAGCCTTAAAAAATAGAGAAATCCTGCATTATGTGACAACATGGATGGACCTAGAGGACATTATGCTAAGGGAAATAAGCCATTTACAGAAAGATAAATACTGTATGATCTCACATATGTGAAACCTAAAATAGTTAAACTTGTAGAAGCAGAGAGTAGAATGGTGGTTGCCAGTGGCTGGCGGGGAGGGAAAATTGGAAGTTGCTATTTAAAGATATAAGGTTTCATTTATGCATAATGAATGAGTTTTAGAGATTTGCTGTACAATATTATACATATAGTTAACATTACTGTATTGTACATTTAAAATTTGTTAAATATAAAAATATGTTAAATTTAAAACACAACAGAAGAAGGCAATTATAAACACTAGTTTATAAGCCTAAATGTTAAAGATATAGTGGGTATAAAATTAGTAGCACAAGTGAGGAGGAAATTGAGCTATATTTGAGCAAACATTTTATATATTATTGAAATAAAGTTGATGTTAAACTGAGCTAGATTGTTTTAAGTTGGGATTTTAATTATAACCACCATAGCAATCACCTAGGAAATAACTAAAAATATATATAGTAAAAGAAACAACAAGGGGACTCAATGAAATGTAAATCCTCTGTATAATACCGAAAAAGGCAAAAATAGAGAAACATTGGAACAACGAAGATATAAGACATATAGAAAACAAATAGCACAATGGCAGACATGAATCCTGCCTACTGCATGTATGATGGTGGTCCCATAAGATTATAATATATTTTTACTATGCCATTTCTATGTTTATGTTTAGATAGACAAATACCTACCATTGTGTTATAATTGCCTACAGTATTCAGTAGAGGAACAGGCTGTACAGGTTTATAGCCTAGGAGCAATAGGCTATACCATACAACCTAGGTGTGCAGTATGCTATACCATCTAGTTTTGTGTGAGTATGCTCTATGATAGTCACACAAGGACGATTGCCTAATGATGCATTTCTCAGAATATATTGTTGTCAGTTGATGCATAACTGCATGTTACCTTGTGTTGAAAGACAGTATGGTATAGTGTTTAACAGCACATTTTATGAATTTAGACTGGTTTGTATTCTTCTGGCTGTGTGTTATAGGAAAGGATTACTGACCTCTCTGTTCCTCATTTTTTCTAATCAGTAAAACAAAAATAATGATGATACCTATTTCATGGGGTTGTTGGTGAGTTTAGAAAGTTGAATTTGAAAACTTCGAACAGAGACTGACATACAGTATGCCCTTAATAAAAGTTTTCTACTCCTAGTTACCTATTATTAAGCCCTGAATTAGGGTTCTTCAGAGAAATACACACACACACACACACACACACACACAAACACACACACACTCCACACATCTGAAGAGACTTATTATAAGGAATTATAAGGAATTATGGAGGCTAAGTCCCAAGATCTGCAGGGTGAGTTAATAAGTAGGAAATGCAGGAAAGCCAGTGATGTAGCTCCAGTCTGAAGGTTAGGAGGCTTGAAATTGAGGAAGCGCCAATGTTTCAGTTCGTCTGAAGGAAGGAAGAATTATCTCTTACTCTGTGGAAAGGTCAGCTTCTTTGCGCTATTCGAGACTTCAATTGATTGGATGAGACCCACTCACATTAGAGAGGACAATCAGCTTTACTCCAATCTGTCTGATTAAAATATTAATCTCACCCAAAACACCCTCACAGAAACACCTAGAATAATGTTTGACCAAATATATGGGCACCCCATAGCCAGTCAAGTTGAAATATACGATTAACCATCACAAGACCTTGGACTGACCTTTACTTTGAGCAAAAATAGAACTACTCCTCCATTTATCAGAGAGACTTCTCCCCAGTCACTCTGCTGAGGTTTCTTTCCTGTTAGTAGACAACTTTTTTATAGGATCTCTTCGGTTTCTGCACAGCTTACAAGCAGAGGCACTGACATTTTGTTCTAGGATATCTTTTCAAAGATTCTGCGTGGCAAACAGCCTTGGAAGATATGATAATGTCTCCATCTGGACCACAGGGCTGATATGCCTACTGTTTGTTATAAAAGATTTGAGCTGGGCCAGCCTCAATGGTGCACGCCTGTAATCCCAGCACTTTGGGAGGCCGAGGTGTGTGGATCACCTGGGGTCGGGAGTTCGAGACCAGACTGACTTACATGGTAAGACCCCATCTTTACTAAATACAAAAAAAAAAAAAATTAGCCGAGTGTGGTGGCACATGCCTGTGATCCCAGCTACTCGGGAGGCCGAGGCAGGAGAATCTCTTGAATCCGAGAGGCAGAGGTTGCAGTGAGCCAAGATCACCCCATTGCACTCCAGCTTGGGCAACAAGAGTGAAACTCCATCTCAAAGAAAAAAAAAAGATGTGAGCTTAGGCTCAGGGTTCTCCTCCTGTGATGCAACCTCCTGGTATGCAGGCTTTCATCTGGGCTCATACACATCACCCCTATGGGGCTTGGGGCTTGGGGCTTGGAGGCAAGGGGAACTGATGCAAATATTTTGATATCATAATAATAAAGTCCTTTGTCTCTGCCTCAAGAGGCTCCTGTTTATGATAGCAGCCATGAAACTGGCAGGCTACCTTGTTAGCTTGCAAGTAAGATAAAATCTCATCTTTCACAGTTTTTTAAATTCTCTTTTCAAAAATTTACATTCTCACTCTTTTTCCCAGCCTCTACAACCATGGAATATGACTACCCACATTAGTGAATCACCCCTTCTGAAGTAGATTTTCCTTTTCTTAATCTATGTACTTTTACAGGCACCATCTTATCCCTCTGGGGTTACTGATGATCTGCGTCTACAAACTTAGTGTTATGTAGGTTCTGAGCCAATTCCGGACTTGAATAGAAGGATGTAGCAGCTTCAGGCCATTATATAAACATTTATTTAAATGATATTTTAACCATTTAAATATTCAGAGGAAAAGAACTTTACTCCTTTTAGAAACGACTAACCCTTCCAAAAACTAGCTAGATATTATAAAAAAGATGTTTTTATCATACATGAAAGATGAAAAGGAATAAAAATATAATTATTTACTTGGTAAGTATAAATAATAAGTGCTGAATAAGAGAAAATCATCATGAGGACACTGGTATATTGCAATGATGACCCCAACTCTTCATACCCACTATCTTTCATATTCACTCCAGTTGCCATATGACTTTGTAGTTCCTCTTGCCAAATAGGCTAAACATACTCCTTGAGTGCGTTCTGTCCTTATGCCTTTCTATGACCTTGTCTATTCATGATTATAAATATTGGGTCAATAAATCATTAGTCTAGATTTGAACTATTTATGTTACTCAAAAACACAAAGATTCTGAAGCCCTTGTCTTCAAGAATCTATGTTACACAGTGTGAAACTTTCCCTGGGCTCTTAGAATGATTCATTTCCCTTTCTTTTCTTTCTTCCCTGAAGGAAACAAAGCACAGAGAACTTTGACTCAAATTTTGAATCATATAGTGAATTGATTAATGAGAAATCATTGCCTTTGGCATAGAAACTCACTGGTCACGTAGGTATCAAACACTTAAGAGGTAAAATGGATATCAATGTCTTGGGATATGCAGCCTGGCTTACTTTCCTAGATAAGAAGTAATACCTGCATCTCTGTTTTGTAAGGAAGTATAAATGATAAAAGAAAATCAAATGTATCCAAAAAAGTAATTTCTAAAAATCCACTGATGGAGATAATATCATTGTTGATTTCAAAATTGGCCCGTAAGTATTTCCTCTCTGCTCTATCCAAACTCCAGTGTAAATGAATAACCTTGACCAACCCCTTTTATAAAAAGCTTATGATGTTTACTAGTAGAAAGTCCCAATCTATAAAATGTCTCTTAGACACCTAGATTGTTTCATGTACATAAACCTACAATTTTTGGATTCGTGGAGTCTGTCTGGCTGGAGAATGTGGTAGCCATGTAAGCTGTGTGATTAGTGAAGTATAGAATGGAGGTGCTCCAAAGCAGAATATCTCTTTCTGGGAACAATGTTTCTGTATACATTTCTCAAGGGTTCTAAAATCAAAACAGGTAAAGCAGAAAAAAGAGGACACTGGGGGCACTGAGTCTTATGGTTTCAGGATCCTCTAGGAAATGAACATTTCATCAATGCCCAACCAGTTAATTATTATAAAATGTGATATTGGGTAAGCTGACATTTCATATGACTTTTCTTTGACAATTAACATGTCATATTGACATGCAAAACAATTTAAGAAATACAAAATAATGAAATATAAGTTTCAGCACTACTCAAAGTATCATGTAAACATGTCTCAAGGTCCACCAGGAAAAAGGTACACTTTTCCTGTCTCTTTGGGGGATGCAGCCAGTTAAAACTTTCCTTTTCCAATTTTATAAATTTTGATTGCACATAACATGAAAATAATTAGTGACAAAAACAGCAACATAAATCAAGGGAAAACATTCTACATCACATTTGGTAGTGGTCTAACAGAAATTGTGTTTGATCAACACAAAATTAACTAACAGGGTTTTTAAATTATCATCATTGTAAATCATGTAATTAATGTCAGTGAGTAATTGCAATTTTATCTAATGTAAACAACATGTAAGATAGTGAGGTACTTTATGAGTAACAGAGGTCAATGGTAGAGAGAAAGATTTATATTTAAAGTCTTTGAGATGATAAAAACATAAGATTAAATTAAATGCCAAAAAGGTCCAGCATTTTGGTATTTTAATTACTGGTAAATACTTATGTTTGTAAAAAGCAACGGTGTCTTAGTTTTTCAAAATATATTTTGTTTGGGAGAAAAACTAAAGGTAATACAAAAAAATTCCCTCTAGATTGGTAATCAAGAGACCTGGAGATTTTATTCCTGCTTCAGCTGCACACAAAATGTATGTTCTTAGATGGGTTTTTGCCTTAAATTGGGTTCCCCCAGAATCAAACCCGAGAAAAGTATTTGCAGGCAAATTGTTTATTAGAGGGGATCCCAGGAAGCACTTCTAGGGGCGTGGGGAAGTGTGATAGGGAAGGGAAGGAAGACAACAGAGGGGGCGTTATTAAGCAGGTTACTCCCCTGCGCAAATGGGGTCAATCCTGCTGAGGAATTTTGGTAGACTGTGTAGAACACACCTTGGAGTTTATTCTACCAGGCAGGCAAAGAAGCTGGGGTATGTATTCACCAGCTTCTGTCTTTGCTTAAGTCCTGCTCCTGGGGTGAGTTTACTCCCCAGCGCTCCCAGCAGTCAGAAAAAGCCTGCAAGCAAACAATCGCAGGTGCCTCCAGCTGGAAGCCATGTGATTACTGTACGCAGGAAAGGGGACTCCAGAGGAGACATAGGCAGGCAACTGACAGCCTCTGCTACAGGTTTTTTACTTCTGTGGTCAGTTTCCTCACCTGTAATGTAGTAATGGTATTGCTGAGTGTACCTACTTTTCAGTTAATGTGAGGATAAATATGATGCATGTAAAAGATGTTTATAAAGTTTTGACTTGAAATTCACATTAAATAGCACATGCAATATTAATAAAAAACAGCTAGATAATTCCTAGATCTCTTTCATGTTTGCATTATATGATTCATTGCTTTTCCCATAAACTCCAGACAGCTAGGACTGGTATAACCTGAAGAATAATACAAACTAAATTGAAAAGGTATGTATATGATTCTTACTGATAGGGTTTTAAATTTTATATTAGTAATCCATCTTTTACATGTGACATCTGGAAACATTTAACTGCTACATCCTGGTCAAATGGAAGCTATCTATATGTTTGTGATTAATTCCCATCATTTTAAACAAAAAAAAATTTTTTTAATCTGTATCAAAGAGATTGGTATCTTGAGTTGCCTTTCTGTTGCTTATGTGACATTTAATAATTGTCTGGAAATACATTATTTATTCCTAATCAGAACACTTTCATCTCTACCACAGATATTTGCAGTTTCCCTGAATTTTGACACATAGTTTTTTGGTAAGTAATCTACCTTATAATATACCTATGGTGTCAGCAACTGACGGGTTTTAGGATTCTGAATCTCTAGGCAAACACGCTGAAAATTAGGGTTTAGTCATGGCAGTTTTAGCTTCTTTTCTATCAAAATAGACTATTTTTATTTATTTAAACAAACAAGAAGACAAAATATATATTACTGTTGCATGTATTTGTTTTTACCTCTAACTTTAAGTAGAAATGATGGCTCCTTTGCCATTTTCCTATTACATTTTTATTTTTTACTTGATTCTTTCTTGAAGTGCTTTGGATTTTTTTGTATATTCAGAAATATATAAAATTAATTATAAGAATTACTTGTCTTTAGTATGAGTTGCCAGTATTCACTTTCTGCTTCATCATCGATCATGCAGTGCAGATTTTTTTTGTAATAGAGATAATTAACCTTTACTTTGAGTCGTTCTGGCTTTTATATCAGTTAGAAAGACCTTTTTTACTTTGAATAATAAAAAAATTCCCCACATGCTTTAACTTTTTAAATAATTATTTGATCAATTTTGACTTTATTCTAGTATAACATATGACACAGGAATCCTATATTTGCATTGTTACCCAGAGTCATAGTTTTAAAGTTTGTTCCTTTTTATCTTATGGTTGAATACACAATTATTCATGTAAAAGTAACACAGTAAAAGGGATGCTGTTTTCACAGCCTTCATGTCTCCCATCTTTGCTTCAACAGTGTTATGATTATGAAACCTATGCAATTAATCATTAGTATTAACACAGCCATCTTTTACCATTTTCTAGTCATTCATTTTCACTGAATACTGAGGTGAAATGAACTAAAACGTTCAAAACCATTGCTTCAGCAGTAGTATTATAATGCTGGCACACTTAATTATTCTCAGGCAGATGCAACTCTAACTCTAAAAGTACATAGGAAAGTGTTTCAAATGAACTATAAGTGCAATAAAACAAAACTCTGGGATTCTGTTAAATATAAGTAATTCCTCCACATCAGAGAGAAATGAGTTTCCCACATTTCTTTGAAGTTGACATATCTCAGGCAAATCTAATGATTGAATAAAGATACCTCTTACGCTGCCCAAAGTATCTGTGTGTTGGGAATTTCTTGCTTCCTACCAAGCTTGCTTCGTTTCTACTTCCCTCTGTGTTACTTCCCAGTTCTTCTATCTAGATAGCAACTCTACCAATGCCTCTGAACATTGTTTTTGTGATATACAATCTCCATATTAAATGTAGGATTTGAAGTTCTGAGATGACTCACACGTCTTTATTCCACATTGAGATGGGCTTCACCATTTCTCCCCGACCCTATAAAAGAAGCTTTTCTGGGGAATTTAAACTTTAGTCTAGATGATAACAGATAAAATCCAGAAATAGTCCTACCAAACCAGAGAGAGAAAAGGGAGAAGCAGAGACAGTCTCCACCACCATTTTGTCTTCCAGTCAGAAATAGAGTCAGAGTTTTTGACTGAGCTCCTTCTCATATTGGTTCCACAGTCTCTAAAACACTCATCTTTTTCCAAGTTTTCTTCTGAACAATCACCTCTACTTGAATTGAAATAGTGAGTTTGTATTAAATTTAGTCTTTCTCTTCAAAAAATTAATGAATGGAAAAATAAACATAAAGAAATAAACTGTCACTATATGTGGGCATTGTAAGAAACTGCCCATGGAGATGTATTACAATATCTTGGTGAGACAGTTTTCATAAAAGGATAGTCATAGAAATACAGCCAAATTTCTAATACAACATGTTTTTGAAAATCTGATCATCAGTGTGATGGCTAATATTAGGTGTCAACTTGATTGGATTGAAGGATGCCTAGATAGCTGGTATTGTTTCTAGGTATGTCTGTGAGGGTGTTGCCAGAGGAGATCAACATTTGAGTCAGTGGACTGGGAGAGGAAGACTCACCCTCAATGTGAGTGTGCACCATCCAATTGGCTGCCAGCTCAGCTACAACAAAGCAGGCAGAAGAAAGTGAGGTGAGCTGGCTTGCTGAGTCTTCTGGCTTTCTTCTTTGTCCCGTGCTGGATGCTTCCTGCCCTTGGTCATCAGACTCCAGGTTCTTCAGCTTCTGGACTCTTGGACTTACACCAGTGGTTTTCCAGGGGCTCTCAGGCCTTCAGCCACAGACTGAAGGCTATACTATCAGCTTCCCTGCTTTTGAGGCTTCTGAACTCTGACTGAGCCACTATTGGCTTCCTTCTTCCTCAGCTTGCAGACAGCATATCATGGGACTTCACCTTGTAATCGTGTGAGTCAGCTCTCCTCAAGAAACTCCCCTTCATATGTACATATGCCCTATTAGTTTTATCCCTCTGGAGAACTCTGACTAATAATCCAGAAATAATTAATAGTGTTAAACATTTACATGGAGGAATAAGCTGTCCAAAATGTTTTCCATTAGTTTTCCATTAATTGCAGAGTTAACAGACTAGAAAATTTACCTCTGCTTCTTAGGTGAGGTCATTGAATGTAGTAAGTTGGTGCAAAGGTAATTGCAGTTTTTGTAGTTAAAAGTAAGGCAAAAACCACAGTTACTTTTGCATCAACCTAATATTTAGGAATAGTGTTGAAACTATGCCCCAAAGAGTTAAACACACCAACGACTAACAGAAATTCTTGAGTTTGCAGGATGATAGATAAGAAAAGAAAGAACTTGCAAAAACACTGAAACTGTGTCTGCTTGCAAGATAACACAACTAGCTAAAATTGGTTGCAATCAATATGGCCAACTAGATTCTGCACAGAACCAGCTTGCTGATGTCACAACCCGAATTTGCACTGCATGTTTCATACTAACTCCTCCCCAAATTTGCACATGTTATCCATGAGGTAGTGTGAAGAGATAACTGAGCATGCCCAAGGATTTCCCAGACCTCCCTTTCCTTCCACCAATCACCTATTAATCCCAGATTCCACCACCTAAATCTTATCTAATCAAATTACTGCCTTAAAGACAGCACAAGGAATAAATTTGAGCTGGATTCCTGTCTCCTTGTTGGCCAGATTTCAATAGAAGGCTTTATTTTTCCCAAAAATCCTGGTGTCATAGTATTGGCTTCTAGCGCGTGTGGCAGCAAGCTGGTTAGGCTCTGTAACAGTGTAGGGATAGAAGTTTGTTCCTAGCTGATAACAAAACATTACCTCAACTGCTTACATTTTCTTTGACACAGAATGTTGATGAGTTTCATAAGAAATGACTCTCGCATGGGGAAGGATGAATTCTTCTGTTACTAAGGAGATTGAAACCAAATCTCAGAGATCACATCCAGATCTCAGATGGCAAAGAACATTTAGAAACACACCCAACCCAACACTTCACAAGCATAGCTTTAAAAATTTTGAGAATCACATCCTCCAGAGCAGATTTTCAATGTGAATTTTACTGTGGACCAGCAATGTTTCTACACCCTCTACATCAGACCTCAAGAATGAGGAAAAGATGGAAGGAGAAAAACTGAGAAGAGTCACAACACCTATTTCTAAAAGGGAGTTGCAAGAGGAAGCACAACAAAAAATATGACTTTAAGACACATGCACGTGTATGTTTATTGCAACATTTATTCGTAATAGCAAAGACATGGAATCAACCTAAATGCCCATCGATGATAGACTGAATAAAGAAAATGTGGCACATATACACCTTGGAATACGATGCAGCCAATAAAAAAAATGAGATTATGTCTTTTGCAGATACATGGATGGATTTGGTGGCCATTATCCTCAGCTAACACAGGAACAGAAAACCAAATACTGCATGTTCTACAAGTGGGAGATAAATGATGAGAACACATGGACACATACAGGGGAACAACACGACTGGGACCTATCAGAGGGCAGAAGGTGAGAGAAGGGAGAAAATCGGAAAAAATTACTAAGGGTATGAGGCTTAATACCTGGGTGATGAAATAATCTGTACAAACCCCCATGACACAAGTTTACCTATGTAGCAAACCTGCACATGCACCCCTGAACTTAAAATAAAAGGTTTTTAAAAAGGAACAATGCTAGAACTAAGGAAATCCAAATAAAGTATGGACTTCAGCTAATTAGGAAAAAGTAAAAGAAGCTACAAGACCTAAAAAAAGGGCTGACTACAAATGTGTGTTAAAATACATGGTCTGTGAAAGTCTTGAAGAACCTCCAACCTCCCATGTAAACATCTCTAAAATCAAAATTTGTGGTATCTGGCTTCACATCTCAAATGATCCCTTGGATTTGAGTTCCTGGTCTTTATTCTGTTCCCAGTCTAAACAATGTACCTTCAATTCTTCTCTCTTGGAATG
This sequence comes from Pan paniscus, assembly GCF_029289425.2. Classification (NCBI taxonomy): domain Eukaryota; kingdom Metazoa; phylum Chordata; class Mammalia; order Primates; family Hominidae; genus Pan; species Pan paniscus. The sequence goes on along the minus strand of NC_073262.2, from coordinate 111,158,029 downwards.
TTTGTGGACTCTACCTACACGTGGCTCAGCTCCCATCAAAAAGGAGAGAGATCAGGCAATTAACCCCACTTAACAAAGGATAAATAGGTTTGTAAAAGGTAAGTAATTTTCCCACTGATGTTCTTTTTTTTTTTTTTTTTTTTTTTGAGACGGAGTCTCGCTCTGTCGCCCAGGCTGGAGCGCAGTGACGCAATCTCGGTTCACTGCAAGCTCCACCTCCCGGGTTCACGCCATTCTCCTGCCTCAGCTTCCCGAGTAGCTGGGACTGCAGGTGACCGCCACCACACCCGGCAAATTCTGTTTTTGTCTTTTTAGTAGAGATGGGGTTTCACCGTGTTAGTTAGGATGGTCTCGATCTCCTGACCTCGTGATTCGCCTGCCTCGGCCTCCCAAAATGCTGGGATTACAGGCGTGAGCCACCGCGCCCGGCCAATGTTCTCTCTTTTTTTTTTTTTTTTACCTGTAATTGGAAAGATTTTGAAATGGTTGATATTAAAAAATGAGAAAAATAGAATTCAAATAGAACGTGCCTTCTCAACTACAGCAATATTGCCCCCCAAGGAAGTAAGATCAGTTCTTTTGGTGGAGACAGGGCAGCAAATCTTGCTGGGTTTGTAACTTACCCAGCAAAATATTATTCTTTAGTATTCAATTATCTCATTAGGTAAAAGGTAAATTTAAATTAAATTTTTTCTCTATATGGGGCTGATAATTTTAAAAAAAAAACAGGCTGAGAAACACTGATACAGGATAATAATTTCCTAAATACAATATTTAATTTGTGTACAATATAGTTAACTAGATACCAATACTTACAAATGATATTGACTTTAAATCCTGTATCATTAAGGATTACCTGGCTGAAGAATTTGTCTTAATACTCTTTTTTACGATTATATAATTTTGCTGGTGGTCTTCTATAATCTTTGGTGTTCTTTGGTAATCTGAACAGTTGATCATTGCAGTTTTTATTAGGGAATTTATTAATGACAGAAAAATCTCAGTTTTTGCTTATGACACTGCTTTAAGTTCTAATTTGCATAATAGGAATGACATTTTTCTTTGTGCATTCCTGAAGCTTATTCTCTCTCTCTCACTCGCTCACTCACTCTTGCTCTCACTCTCTCACTCTCTCGCTCTTTCCCTCTCTGCCCCTTCTGACTGCTGGCTTTGTTTTTTGAAACATATACTTTGGTATATGTGGCAGTTTTCAGCTTTAATTCAGTTTTCAAAATCCTCTTCCGTTAGGCAGAGCTGTAGATGCCATAATAGCCTCTCTGTCAGACTGTTAGACCAGCTTTCCCTACAGTTGCTGATTCATTCCTGACCATTTTACACTTACTGCTTTGTAGGCTACACCTACTGTTGAATTGGTTTTGAATTTTAAACTTTTAGGTTTAAAATTTTTAATAAACAGGTTTTTTTGGAAGTGACTTCTGAAAGGGACAAAAAAAAAACCCCAGCTGTTCTTAAACCTGAAATAAGTTTCGCCCAAACTTACTAAAATCACTTTAAAGTGACTTTAAAGTGGGGATGAATTTGGAGGTCTAGATGTGGCTGATTTTACTGACATTTTAAGCAAAGAACCATTTTTCTAACTCTCTGATTTAAATGTGTCATCCATCTCTTTGTATCATAACAATTTTATTTAAAGTTCATGAAATAAATATTTCACAAAGATATTGTGCATTTTTCTATTTCTTGAGAAAGTGGGAACACAGTAAGCAAAACACACAAAAAGATGTTTAAATTGTAACCTTTGATTTGGGGAAAACAATTTTTAAAAACTCAATTCTGAGAAGACATATTTTCATTAAGTATAAAGAGTAAGAGGACTACAGAAACAACTTAGTCCCATAAGTCTTATCATTGTTTTTACAACTTCACCCAAAAGAAACAATTAGATTTATTAGATGTAATATTAATTGTACCAACTAAGTTTTATAACACCTTCTAATTCATTTCTAATAAGGATTGTTTTGTACCTACTATACCATATTTTGTATTTTAGGGACCATTTTTTTTTCCTTTTCAACTTTTATTTTAGAATCAGGGGGTACATGTGTAGGTTTGTTGCAAAAGTATTTCTCATGATGCTGAGGTTTGGGTTATGGCTGAACTTGTCACCCAGGTAGTGAGCATAGTACCCAATAGGTAATTTTTCAACCCTTGCCCTCCTTCCTCTCTCCCTCCTCTTTTTTTTTTTTTTTTTTTTTTGAGACAGAGTCTTGCTCTGTTGCCCAGGCTGGAGTGCTGTGGCACGATCTTGGCTCGCTGCAACCTCTGCCTCCTGGGTTCATGCCATTCTCCTGCCTCAACCTCCCGAGTAGCTGGGACTGCAGGCACCCGCCACCACACCCAGCTAATCTTTTTGTATTCTTTAGTAGAGATGAGGTTTCACCGTGTTAGCCAGGATGGTCTCGATCTCCTGACTTCGTGATCCACCCGCCTCAGCCTCCCAAAGTGCTGGGATTACAGGCGTGAGCCACCGCGCCCAGCCTCCTCTCACTCTCCTTTAGCAGACCCCAGTATCTATTGTTTCCATCTTTATGTCCATGTGGACCTAATGTTTAGCTCCCACTTACATGCGAGAACATATGGTATTTGGTTTTTTGTTCCTGCATTAATTTGTTTAGGATAATTGCCTCCAGCTGCATCCATGATGCTGCAAAGGACATGATTTCATTCATTTTTATGGATACATACTATTCCACAGTGATATGGTTTGGCTGTGTCCCTACCAAAATCTCATCGTGAATTGTAGTTTGCATAATTCCCACGTGTTGTGAGAGGGACCCAGTGGGAGGTAATTAAGTCATGGGGGTAGATTTTTCCCTTGCTGTTCTCATGATAGTGTATAAGTCTCATGAGATCTGATGGTTTTATAAAGGGTAGTTCCCCTGCACACAGTCTCTTGCTGGCTGCCGTGTAAGACAAATACCTTTGCTCTTCCTTTGCCTTCTGCCATGACTGTAAGCCCTCCCCAGCCATGCTTAGCAGTGAGTCAATTAAACCTCTTTCCTTTACAAATTACCTGGTGTTGGTTATGTCTATATTAGCAGCATAAGAATAGACTAATACAGTACATTGGTACCAGTAAAGTGGGGTGCTGCTATAAAGATAACTGAAATTATGGAAGCAACTTTGGAACTGGGGAACAGAAGTTGGAACAGTTTAGAGGACTCAGAAGAAGATAGGAAAATGTGGTAAAGTTTAGAACTTCCTAAAGACTTGTTGAATGAATTGACCAAAATGCTGATAGTGACATGGACAATAAGATCCAGGCTGAGGTGGTCTCAGATGGAGATGAGGAACTTGTTGGGAACTGGAGAAAGGTCACTCTTGCTATGCAAATAGACTGGCAGCATTTTTCCCCTGCCCTAGAGTTCTGTGGAACTTTGAACTTGAGAGAGAGAATGTGAAATTGGAACTTATGTTTAAAAGGGAAGCAGAGCATAAAAGTTTGGAAAATTTGCAGCCTGACAATGTTATGGAAAAGAAAAACCCATTTTATGGGGAGAAATTCAAGCCAGCTGCATAAAATTTGTATAAATAACAAGGTGCCAAATGCTAATCACCCAGACAATGGGGAAAACATCTCCAGGGCATGTCAGAGAACTTTGAGGCAGCCCCTGCAATCACTGGCCTGCCTGCCCATAGTCCTAGGAGGAAAAAATGCTTTCATGGGCTTGGCCCAGGGCCCCCCTGCTGTGCAAAGCCTATGGCCTTGGTGCCCTGCATCCCAGCCACTCCAGCTGTAGCTAAAAGGGGCCAAGCTACAGCTCCAGCCATGGCTTCAGAGGGTGCAAGCCCCAGCCTTTTGCAGCTTCCACATGGTGTTGGGCCTGCAGGTGCACAGAAGTCAAAAACTGAAGTTTTGGAACCTCTGCCTAGATTTCAAAGGATGTATGGAAACACCTGGATGTCTAGGCAGATGTGTGCTGCGGAGGTGGAGCCCTCATGGAGAATCTCTGCTAGGGCAGTATGGAAGGGAAATGTGGGGTCAGAGCCCCCACACAGAATCCCCACTGGGGACTGCCTAGTGGACCTGTGAGAAGAGGGCCACCATCTTCCACACCCCAGAATGATAGATCCACCAACGGCTTGCACAGTGCACCTGGAAAAGGTGCAGAAACTCAACACCAACCCATGAAAGTAGCTGGGAAGGAGGCCTTACCCTGCAAAGCCACAGGGGTGGAGCTGCCCAAGACCATGGGAACCCACCTCTTGCATCAGTGTGACCTGTATGTGAGACCTGGAGTTAAAGGAGATTATTTTGGAGCTTTAAAATTTGACTGCCCCGCTGGATTTCAGACTTGCATGGGCTCTGTAGCCCCCTTTGTTTTGGCCAATTTGTCCCATTGGGAATGGCTGTATTTACCCAAAGCCTGTACCCCCACTGTAGGTAGGAAGTAATTAACTTGCTTTTGATTTTACAGGCTCATAGACAGAAGGGACTTGCCTTGTCTCAGATGAGACTTTGGACTGTGGACTTTTGAATTAATGCTGAAGTGAGTTAAGACTTTGGAGGACTGTTGGGAAGGTATGCTTTGTTTTGAAGTATGAGGACATGAGATTTAGGAGGGGCCAGGAGTGAAATGCTGTGGTTTGGCTTTGTCCCCACCCAAATCTCATCTTGAATTGTAGCTCCCATAATCCCCGTGTGTCATGGGAGGGACCTGTCATGAGGTAATTAAATCATGGATGTGGGTTTTTCCCATGCTGTTCTTGTGATAGTGAATAATTCTCACAAGATCTGATGGTTTTATAAAGGGTAGTTCCCCTGCACATGCTCTCTTGCCTGCCACCATGTAAGATGTGCCTTTGCTCCTTCTTTGTCTTCTGTCATGACTGTGAGGCATTCTCAGCCATGCTTAACTGTGAGTCAATTAAATCTCTTTCCTTTACAAGTTACCCAGTCTCAGCCATGTCTTTATTAGCAGTGTAAGAACAAACTAATACACACAGTGTATATGTACCACTTGTCCTTTATTCAATCCGCCATTGATGGGCCCTTGTGTTTATTCCACGGTTTTGCTATTGTGAATAGGGATGCATGTGTTCTTTTGGTAGAATGATTTATTTTCCACTGGGTGTATACCTAGTGATGAGATTGCAGGGTCAAGTGTTAGTTCAACTTTTAGTTCTTTAAGAAATCTCCAAACCACTCTCTATAGTGGATGGGCTAATTTACATTCTCACCAACAGTATAGAAGTGGGCAACAAATTTAAACATAACTCTTTCTATAGGGTATTTATAATTTTTGGAAGAAAATAATCCAGACTAGCATGAAATAAATAAAAGGAAGATAACTTGATTCAAAAAAGAATTTGGATACCTAAATGCAGTAAATAAATAACAAATAGCAACTGCAAATGGGGAACAAAGGTGGTATAAAAATGAAAGCAAGTATCAAAATAATTTTTGGTCATAATTTAGAATACAAGCATACCTTGGCGATATTGCAGATTTGATTCCAGACCACCAAAATAAAGTGAATATTGCAACAAGTAAGTCACATGAATTTTCTGGTTTCCCAGTGCATATAAAAGTTACATTTACACTATACTGTAATCTGTTAGGTATACAATACTATGTATAAAAAATGTACATGCCTTATTTTAAAAATACTTCACTGCTAAAAAATGCTAACAATTATCTGAGCCCTCAATGATTCATAATCTTTTTGCTGGTGGAGGGTCTTGCCTCAATGTTAATGGTTGCTGATCAATTGGGTGTAGTTGCTAAAGATTGGGGAGGCTGTGGCAATTTCTTAAAATGAGACAACAATGAAATCTGCTGCATGCATTGAATCTTCCTTTCACAAAAGATTTCTCTGGAGCAGGCAATGTTGTTTGATAGAATTTTACTCACAGTAGAATCTCTTTCAAAATTAGAATCAACCCTTTCAAACCTTGCCATTGTTTTGACAACTAAGTTTATGTAATATTCTAAATCTTTTGCTGTCACTTTAACAACGTTCACAACATCTTTACCAGCAGTTAGTTTCTCAAGAAATCACTTTCTTTGCTGATCCACAAGAAGCAACTCCTTATACGTTCAAGTTTTTTATCATGAGATTGCTGCAATTCAGTCACGTATTTAGGCTCCCCTTCTAATTATAGTTCTCTTGCTATTTTCATTCCATCTGCAGTTACATCCTCCACTGAAGTCTTGAACCCCTCAAGGTCATCCATGAGGGTAGGAATAAATTTCTTCCAAACTCCTGTTAATGTTGATATTTGACCTCCTCCTATGAATCATTAAAGTTCTTAATACATCTAGAATGGTGAGTCCTTTCTAGAAGGTTTTGAATTTACCCAGATCTATCAAAATAATCTCCGTTTATGGCATCTATAGCCTTACTATATATATATATATATATATATATATATCTGAATTAAGACTTGAAAGTCAAAAATTACTCCTTGATTCTTCGGCTACAGAATGGATGTAGCAGGCATGAAAACAACATTCATCTTCTTGTACGTCTCCATCAGATGTACTCTTGAGTGACTAGGTGCGTTGTCAATGAGCAGTAATATTTCAAAAGACATCTTTTGGGCAGGAGGTTTCAACGGTGGGCTGAAAATATTCAGTAAACCATACTGCCAAAAGACGTACTGCCATCCAGGCTTTGTTGCTCCATTTATAGAGCACAGACAGAGTAGATTCAGCATAATTCTTTAGGGTCCTAGGATATTTGGAATAGCAAATGTCCACTGGCTTCAACTTAAAGTCACCAGCTATGTTAGCCCCTATCAAGAGACTCAGCCTGTTTTTTGAAGCTTTCAAATCACTCATTAATTTCTCTGTATCTGTGAAATCCTCGATGGCATCTTCTTACAACACAAGACTGTTTCATCTACACTGAAAATTTGTTATTTAATGTAGCCACCTTCATCAATGATCTTAGCTAGTTCTTCCAGATAATTTGCTGCAGCTTCTCCATCAGCACTTGCTGCTTCACCTTTCACTTTTATGTTATGGATGTGGCTTCTTTCCTTTAACCTCACGAACCAACCTCCCTGCTGGCTTCAAACCTTTTTTCGGCAACTTCTTCACCGCTCTTAGCCTTCGTTGAATTAAAGAGAGTTAGGGCCTCGCTCTGGATTAGGCTTTGGCTTAAGCGAATACTGTGGCTGGTTTTATCTTTTATCCAGACCACTAAAACTTTCCCAATATCAGCAATAAAACTGTTTCACTTTCTTATCATTTGGGTGTTCACTGGAGTAGCAATTTAATTTCTTTTAAGAACTTTTCTTTTGCATTTACAACTTGGCTAACTGGTACAAGAGGCCTAGCTTTCATCCTGTCTTGACTTTCAACATGCCTTTTTCACTAAGCTTACTTGTTTCTAGCTTTTGATTTAAAGTGAGAGATGTGCAACCCTTCCTTTTACTTGAACACTTGAGAGGCCATTGGAGGGTTATTGATTGACCTATTGTCAATATTGTCATGCCTCAGGAAAGGGGGAGGCCAGAGAAGAAGAAGAGAGATAGGGGAATGGCTAGTCAGTGGAGCAGTGAGAACATGCATATTTGTTGATTAAGTTGACTGTCTTCTAAGCATGCAGTTCATAGCACCCCAAAACAATTACAATGGTAACATCAAAGATAATTGATCGCAAATTATTATGAAAGATGTAATAATGATGAAAAAGTTTGAAATATTGGGAGAATTACCAAAATATGACAATAGACATGAATTGAGCACATACTGTTGGAAAAATGGTGCTGATAGACTTGCTCAATGCAGGATTACCACAAATCTTCGATTTGTAAGAAAATCACAATATATGTGAAGCATAATAAAGTGAAGAGCAATAAAATGAGGTGTGCCTGTACTCATGACCTTTCACTCTCTAATTCACATAACACCAAGGGAACTATTTATTTGGAAATTTCATTGTTAATTTAATTCATATAGAAGCTTGAGTCACACAACTAGAAAAAAATATAAATACCTGACATTCTAAATATTTTCATTTGTTTTTTAGCAATGATATTCTTAGACTTTCACACCAATGCCCTGAAAACTACCCTGAAATATATGCTTGAGACAATAAACCCAAAAATATATTTCCTCAAATTCTTATTTTAAGGAAAAAAATTAGTTTTCTTCTGCTTTAGTAGGTAGATGGCATGCTCTAAAACATTAAATCTGAAACTTTTTCGTTTCAGATTTTACACTCTGATTTTACCTTTTACACTCTTAAAAATCAGGAACCCAAAGGAATGTTTACGCTGTGTCAGTTATATCCATCAATACTTACCAGATTTGAAATTAATACTGTGGCATCTAGAAATATTTACTTATAAATCATTATACAATAAAATAGTATTTATTTATAAATCTATACAATTAAAATAGTATATATTATGTACAATATACATAATACAAACATTGTATTAAAATGACTATATTTTTAAAAGAAAACTAGTTGTCTTACATTTTGGAAAAAGCTATTTCATGTTGTGCTTAACAAAAGACAGTTGGATTCTTATAACTTTGGTATCCAATTTGTTGTGATGTGTTGTTTTTGGTGGAAGTATATGAAGAAAATCTGGCCTCATCCAGATATATAGTTAGTTAAAAGAGAACCTTGTAAACTGTGTGAAAGTGCCTTAGGGACACCCTAGTGGTCCTAGGAACACCCTAAGAACAGCCTGAGGCAGGCCAGCTGAAATGGAGGAATTACCCTAGTTATACAAAATAAAAGAATGTTTTCTACACCTGTAGTTCTGAGTCACCGTTAAAAATTCTTGTTAGCAGGACAAATTGTGTTTCTAACAGCAAAATTGAAGGACTTGTATTTGCTCACTTTGTGGTGTTAGTTGGGGGCAAATTTTGCATAATTCCTTCCCTTTGCATAAAGTGTCTGCTTGAAAGAGTGAAATGACTGACTGCAACATGTGCTTTCAAGTTTCACTAACTTTCACAGAAATGGAAAGCAATGTGTTGCATCTGTGTAAAGAGATATTGAAGAGGAGAAAAGTGCACAGAAACAAAATAACCCATGGGAAAAAAAATGTAACCTATAAATGGAGTTACGGAACAATTTCGCTTGTTAGGGAAAGTGCATTTAGCAACATGATAAAATATTGCAGTAGATTTATACTAAAACTTAGATATTTTCAGTCTTCATAATATCACAATTTCCTCTTTGTAATGTGATTTCTGCTGAGAGTGATATAATGAACAGAATCATCCCTAAGAGTTCTATACCTAGTTCAGAGGAAGAAAAAAATCAAAATCTTGACATATGCTTAGAAAAAGGAGCATTAAAAGCCTTCATCCACGTACACTATTTTCCTGAGAGGCTTTCCACTTTTTTCCTACTTTAAAATCTCTTCCTTCCTCGATTTAGCAAACATTTTCTAATAAATATCTACTTCATTTTAAAATGTGAGGCTTTTGAGAGATGAAAGATACATTTAGACTTCCTTCATTTTTATAATAAAATAGTACTTAAAAGAGTAACATCAAAATCAATATGGTTTATTGATAATACATACAGAACACTTTTATTAACATGTACACACAAGCATACATGCAAACACCTCTACCTCGATCTTATTAAGCCATCTACAAAATACTATTATATTCAAATTGACAACAGTCAAAGACAAAGGGAAACCAAGCTTATCCTCACTCCCTTGAACCTAATATCGAACATTATCCCTTGGCTTCAAAATGGAATTTTGATGGCCCCATGTTCTATGAAGTGGTGTCAGAGGGTTTGTCAGTAAATTTTCAAAAGGAAATTGTTTTTTCTACATATTGATATCAAAAGAAGAGATTCATTGCTTCAACAGAAAAAGTATTCGTTATACGTGCTAATAACATGACATTCATACTCTAAAGCTTATTGATGGCAGCAGTAGCCAGTCTGGAGTGGCCGCTGCCATCATACCAGCTGCAGCAGGGAGGCACAGCCAGGGCTGCACGCTCTGTGGAGCCGGTGACAAGTGGGAGGCCTGCCCCTTATGAGTTGCTGGGGCGGGAGTTCCCCGGGTGCAGCCACAGCTGCCTAAGTCATGGCTGCAGACCCGGGTCTCCTGCTCCGTGGCATCCCTGAACTCTTGGGGCCTGGGAAGGCCCTCCCTGCCCTCACCGGCTCAGAAATGTCATGCCACTGCACTCCAGCCTGGGTGACAGAGCTAGACTCTGTCTCAAATAAAAAAAAGAAAGAAAGAAAGAAAAGAAAAGAAATGCCTGCTCCCACTGCCTTGCTTTTCCCTGATGTCAGCACCTGCTCAGACCTTGGAGCAAAGTTGGGACTGAGCCCAAGTGCTGTCACAGACCGGCAGGGTATGCACACACTCAGGGCAGTGCTGACACACCAGCCCTCTGTCACCTCAGCTCCCTCCAGACTTTGGCCGTGGAAGAGCATGGGCGGGAAGCCAAGGGGGATGGAGGGCAACTCAGCACTGGCCTGCAGGTGCTCCTTGGCACAAACAGCCTGGGTGCCATGAATGGCAGCCAGAGGCAGACAGACTCCTGGGCAGAAAAGGGCAGGTCTCCAGTGAGGCCCCACCTTTAGGCCAGGCACCATCAACCTCGTGATGCCTTTTCTGGCCTGCCCACAGTTGCCCATGAACCAATCAGCATGCACTTCCTCCCATAAAAGTCCTGGACTCAGCCAGAGCTCAGCAGATGTGGGGATGACCAGCTGCAGAAAAGAGGTACTCACTCCAGGGCCTTCTCTCTGCTGAGAGCAGCAGATGTCAGGATGACTAGCTTCAAAGAGGAGCTACCCACTCCAGAGCCTCCTCTCTGCTGAGAGCTGCAGACATTGGAATGACCAGCTAAAGAGAGGAGCTACCCTCTCTGCTGGGAGGTGAACTTATGATGGGACACTCTGGCTGAGGAAAGGAGCTGACCCCTGTGGGTTTCCACTGAGCTGTTCTAATGCCACTGCACTCCAGCCTGGGTGACAGACCGAGACTCCATCTCAAAAAAAAAAAAAAAAAAACCACAAGTTTTTTTATTGTACACTTTCAAATCACTTTTACTTTTCTAAAGTAAAATTCTATATGTCATAAATCTCACAATGTATTACTGTTTGCTTTAAACAGTGAAATATCTTTTAAAGGAATCTCATATGTACATTTTTTTTTTGAGACAGTCTCGCTCTGTTGCCTGGGCTGGAGTGCAGTGGTGCTGTCTCAGCTCACGGCAACCTCTGCCTCCTGGGATCAAGTGATTTTGTGCCTCAGCCTCCTGAGTAACTGGAACTACAGGCATGTGCCACCATGCCTGGCTAATTTTTTTGTATTTTTATAGAGACAGGGTTTCAACATGTTGCCCAGGCTGGTCTTGAACTCTTGAGCTCAAGAAATCCACACACCTCAGCCTCCCAATGTAATAGGATTACAGGTGTGAGCTACAGTGCCAGGCCTTAATATGTACAATTTTAACAAATGTATGCTACTGTGTAGCCTATACCTTTATGATGAAATAAAACATTTCCATGTCCTCAGAAAATTCTCTCATATCAGTTTCAATCTCCCCTCTCCCAGAATTTGGTTCTAGATTTGTTTTAATTTTTTCTGTGGTTTATATTAGTGTATGTACCACCTGAGGTGGTTTCTCCTGTGGATACCTAAGATAAAGGCCACTCCAACTCTTTCTAAGCATATGACCATGGCTTTTCTCTGGCTGAAAGGAAAAGCTATTTTCATTCAAAATCAAATTTTAATTAAGAACTAAACCATTCTCAGCAGATGTGTTGGATTTGGGTGCAAATTGAGTGTGACTTACTGCCTTTCAAAAAATTTTACTAAACCTGCTTCTTTAATCATTTCCAGCTGATAATTACATGGATTATTGAATAAGGGATGCGTGTATCTTAAGGTTAAAAGCATCTTATGTAAGATACACAAAACTCCCACTGACAGTGCTAATAATGGGTGCTTCAATGACTAATATTACAATATTGTAGCGCTAACCATACAAATGCTAATATAACTCTATATTAACTATAACTAACTCTTTAACAACAGCAGAATATACATTCTCTTCAAGTGGATGTGGAATATGAGCAAAGATATACCATATAATAATGTTCCATAAAACAAGTTTCAATAAATTTAAAACAATGGAAGTAGTTCAAAATATGTTCACCGATCACAATAAAATTAAATTGGAAACAAACAACAGAAACATATCTGAAAAGTCCCCCAAGTATTTGGAAATGAAACAGTACACTTTTAAAAGATATATTTAGGGGATACAAGTCCGGGTCTCTTACATGCATATATTACATAGTAGTGAAGACTGGGCTTTTATCATACCCATGACCTGCATAGTGAACATTGTTGAACAGTACACTTTTGTCCAAGAGAAATCACAAGGGAAATTAGAAAATATTTTGAAAACAATAAAAATGAAATATGATGTATCAAAATATCTGCAATGCTAATAAGCAGTGCTTTAAAACTTTGTTATTTTAAATGCTTATCTTTAAAAAATTTATTTTTATAATTATTGTGGATATAATAGTTGTACATATTTACAGGGGCATGTGATATTTTGATATAAGTATACAATATGTAATGATCAAATCAGGGCAACTGGGATATCCATGACCTCAAGCATTTATCATTTCTTTTTGTTAGGAACATTACAATTCCACTGTGTTAGTTATTTTGAAATATATAATAAATTATTGTTAAATATAGTCACCCTATTGTGATACCAAACCCTAGATCTTATTCCTTCAATCTAACTATATTTTTGTACCCATTAACCAACTTCTCTAATTAAACTCATAAAGATAGAAAGAAGAATAATGATTACGAAAGGCTGGCAAAGGTAGTGGTGAAGGGGTAGATGCTTAATTTAAATGCTTAATTTTGAAAAAGAGAAAGTTCTAAAATGAATGATTTAAGTTTCCACTTTATAAAGCTATAAAAATAAGAGCAAATAAGCACAAAATAGAAAGAATAAAATAACAAAGATAAGAATAGAAATCAATGAAATGAAAAATGGTCAAACAATAAGAAAATCAAGGAAATTAAAAGCTGATTCTTTGAAAGGGTTGAAAATTTTCATAAACCTTTAGTTGGACTGAATAAAAAATAAAAAATTAGCAATATAAAGAATGAAAAAAAGAACATAACTACAGACATTAAAAAGATAATTAGGGGCAGTGTGTGTTGGCTCATGCCTGTAATCCCAGCACTTTGGGAGGCTGAGGCCTGTGGATCACCTGAGGCCAGAAGTTCGAGACCAGCCTGGCCAACATAGTGAAACCCTGTCTCTACTAAAAATACAACAATTAGCCAGGCATGGTGGTGCATGTCTGTAGTCTCAGCTACTTGAAGGCTGAGGCAGGAGAATCACTTGAACCCGGGAGGTAGAGGTTGCAGTGAACTGAGATTGTGCCAATGCACTCCAGTCTGTGTGAAAGAGAGAGACTCCATCTCAAACAAACAAAAAAAAAAGATAACTAAGAAAATATTGTGAATAACATCACACTAGTAAATTTGCCATCTTAGATTAAGAAACACTTTGACAGACACAAATAATCAAAACTGAATCAAAAAGAAGTAAAAAGGCCAAATAAACCTATATCAAATTTTTAAATAACTGACTTCAAAATTTAAAGCATTTTCACTAAGAGAACTCTATATACAGAGGCTAAACATGGAAGGAAGAAATACCAAACCTACACAAATTACATCAAAAGCAGAGAAAAAAGACAGACTTCCTAACTCGTTTTATGAGACCAATATTGCCATGATACCAAAACTAGACAAAGATATCACAAGAGATGAATGGATAAAGAAAATATGATATATATATATATATATATATATATATATATATATATACACAATGGAATACTATTCAGCCGCAAAACTCCTGTCATTTGTAGCAATATGGATGGAACTGGAGGACATTGTTAAGTGAAATCAGCCAGGAATAGAAAGTTAAACACCACATGTTCCGTTATATATGGAAGCCAAAAAAAGTTAATCTTGTAGAAGCAAAAAGTAGAACAGAGGCTACTAGAGGCAAGGAAGAGTAGCAGAAAGGCAGGGACGGTCAGAGATTTGCTGAAGGACACAAAATTACAGCTAGATAGGAGGAATAAGTTCTAGTGTTCCATAGCACTGTAGGATGACTATAGTTAACAATAGTATGTATTTTCAAATAGCTAGAAGAAGGATATTGAATATTTCCAACACAAAGAAATAATAAATGTTTGAGATGACAGATACGTTAATTACCCCAATCTGATCACTGTACATTATATGTATTGCAACATCCCTATGTACCCTATAAGTGTGTACAAATATGCATCAAAAAATGTTTTTAAAAAGAAATGAAAGCTGGATGAAAAAATAAAATAAGCAATTCAAAAAAAGACTTTATAAGAAGACAAGACTCTAATCCTCAAAAATTTAGATGCAAACATCCTTAAGAGCAAGATATAAAAATGACAATATACCAGGGGCTGGCAAGACGGCCAAATAGGAACAGCTCTGGTCTGCAACTCCCAGTGAGATCAGTGCAGAAGGCAGGTAATTTCTGCATTTCCAACTGAGGTACCTGGCTCATCTCATTGGGACTGGTTAGACAGGGGGTGCAGCCCAAAGAAGGTAAGCCAAAGCAGGGTGGGGCATCACCTCACCCGGGAAGCACAAGGGGTCAGGGAACTCCCTCCCCTAGCCAAAGGAAGCCATGAGAAACTGTGCCGTGAGGAACGGTGCATTCCAGCCCAGAAACTATGCTTTTCCCATGGTCTTAGCAACCCGCAGACCAGGAGATTCCCTCAGGTGCCTACACCAGCAGGGTTTCAAGCACAAAAACTGGGCGGCTATTTGGGCAGACACCAAGCTAGCTGCAGGAGTTTTTTTTTTCATACTCCAGTGGTGCTTGGAATACCAACAAGACAGAACCATTCGCTCCCCTGGAAAGGGGGCTGAAGCCAGGGAGCCAAGTGGTCTAGCTCAGCAGATGCCTCCCCCACAAAGCCCAATAAGCTAAGATCCACTGGCTTGAAATTCTCAATGCCAGCACAGCAGTCTGAAGTCAACTTGGGACACTCCAGCGTGGTCGGGGGAGGGGCATTTGCCATTACTGAGGCTTGAGTAGGCGGTTTTACCCTCACAGTGTAAACAAAGCCACCAGGAAGTTCAAACTGGGCAGAGCCCACCACAGCTCAGCAAAGCCACTGTAGCCAGACTGCCTCTCTAGATTCCTCCTCTCTGGGCAGGGCACCTCTGAAAGAAAGGCAGCAGCCCCAGTCAGGGGGTTATAGATAAAATTCCCATCTCCCTGGGACAGAGCACCTGAAGGAAGGTACAGCTGTGGGCAAAGCTTCAGCAAACTTAAATGTTCCTGTCTGCCAGCTCTGAAGAGAGCAGCATATCTCCTAGCACAGCGCTCAAGCTCTGCTAAGGGACAGACTGCCTCTTCAAGTGGGTCCCTGACCTCCATGCCTCCTGACTGGGAGACACTCCCTAGCAGGGGTCAACAGACACTTCATACAGGAGAGGTCCAGCTGGCATCTGGCAGGTGCCCCTCTGGGACAAAACTTCCAGAGGAAGGAACAAGCAGCAATCTTTGCTGTTCTGCAGCCTCGGCTGGTGATACCCAGGCAAACAGGGTCTGAAGTGGACCTCCAGCCAACTTCAGCAGACCTGCAGCAGAGGGGCCTGACTGTTAGAAGGAAAACTAACAAACAGAAAGGAATAACATCAACATCAACAAAAAAAGTCCACACAAAAAGCCCATCCAAAGGTCACCAACATCAAAGAACAAAGGTAGATAAATCCACAAAGATGAGGAAAAACCAGTGCAAAAAGGCTAAAAATTCCTAAAACCAGAACAACTCTTCTCCTGCAAAGGATCACCAGAAGGGAACAAAACTGGATAGAGAATGAGTTTGACGAATTGAAAGAAGGCTTCAGAAGGTAGGTAATAACAAACTCCTCCGAGCTAAAGAAGCAAGTTCTAACCCAATGCAAGGAAGATAAGAACCTTGAAAAAAGTGAGACAAATTGCTAACTAGAATAACCAGTTTAGAGAAGAACATAAATGACCTGATGGAGCTGAAAAACACAGCACGAGAACTTCGTGAAGCATACACAAGTATCAATAGCTGAATTGATCAAGCAGAAGAAAGGATATAAGTGATTGAAGATCAAATGAATGAAATGAAGCAAGAAGAGAAGTTTAGAGAAAAAGAGTAAAAAGAAATGAACAAAGCCTCCAAGAAATATGGGACTATGTGAAAAGACCAAACATAGGTTTGATTGGTGTACCTGAAAGTGACAGGGAGAATGGAACCAAGTTGGAAAACACTCTTCAGGATATAATCCAGGAGAAGTTCCCCAACCTAGAAACACAGGCCAACATTCAAACTCAGCAAATACAGAGAACACCTTTAAGATATTCCTAAGAAGAGCAACCCCAGGACACATACTCATCAGATTTGCCAAAGTTAAAATGAAGCAAAAAATGTTAAGGGCAGCCAGAGAGAAAGATCAGGTTACCCACAAATGGAAACCCATCAGACCAACGGTGGATCTCTCTGCAGAAACCCTACAAACCAGAAGAGAGTGGGGGCCAATATTCAACATTCTTAAAGAAAAGAATTTCTAACCCAGAATTTCATATCCAGCCAAACTAAGCTTCATAAGCGAAGGAGAAATAAAATCCTTTACAGACAAGCAAATGCTGAGAGATTTTGTCACCTCCAGGCCTGCCTTACAAGAGCTCCTGAAGGAAGCACTAAATACGGAAAGGGAAAACCAGTACCAGCTACTGAAATAACACACCAAATTGTAAAGACCACCAACACTATGAAAAAACTGCATCAACTCACAGGCAAAATAACCAGCTGGCATCATAACGACAGGATCAAATTCACACATAACAATATTAACCTTAAGTGTAAAAGACACAGACTCGCCAATTGGATAAAGAGCCAAGACCCATTGGTGTGCTGTATTCAGGAGACCCATCACACATGCAAAGACACACATAGGCTCAAAATAAAGGAATGGAGAAATATTCACCAAGCAAATGGAAAGTAAAAAAAGAAAAAAAAAAAAAGCAGGGGTTGCAATCCTAGTATCTGATCAAACAGACTTTAAACCAACAAAGATCAAAAAAGACAAAGAAAGGCATTGCATAATGGTAAAGGGATCAATGCAACAAGAAGAGCTGACTATGCTAAATATATATGTGCCCAATACAGGAGCACCCAGATTCATAAAGCAAGTTCTTAGAGACCTACAAAGAAACTTAGACTCCCACACAATAATAGTGGGAGACTTTAACACCCCACTGTCAATATTACACAAATCAATGAGACAGAAAATTAACAAGGATATTCAGGATTTGAACTCAGCTATGGACCAAGCAGACCTAATAGACATCTACAGAACTCTCCACCCCAAATCAACAGAATACACATTCTTCTCAACACTACATTACACTTATTCTAAAATTGACCACATGATTGGAAGTAAATCACTCCTCAGCAAATGGAAAAGAACTGAAATAATAACAGTATCTCAGAACACAGTGCAATCAAATTAAAACTCAGGATTAAGAAACTCACTCAAAACTGCACAACTATGTGGAAACTGAACATCCTGCACCTGAATGACTACTGGGTAAATAACAAAATTAAGACAGAATTAAATAAGTTCTTTGAAGCCAGTGAGAATAAAGACACAATGTACCAGAATCTCTGGGACACAGATAAAGCAGTGTTTAGAGGGAAATTTATAGCGCTAAATGCCCACAAGAGAATGCAGAAGAGATCTAAAATTGACATCCTAACATCACAATTAAAAGAACTAGAGAAGCAAAAGCAAACAAATTCAAAAGCTAGCAGAAGACAAGAAATAGCTAAGATCAGAGCAGAACTGAAGGAGATAGACACACAAAAAAACCCTTCAAGAAATGAATGAATCCAGGAGGTGGTTTTTGAAAAGATTAACAAAAGAGGTAGACCACAAGCCAGACTAATAAAGAAGAGAAGAGCAAAGAGTCAAATAGACACAATAAAAAATGATAAAGGGGATGTCACCACTGATCCCACAGAAATACAAACTACCATCAGAGGATACTAAAAACATCACTATGCAAATAAACTAGAAAATCTAGAAGAAATGGATAAATTCCTGTACACATATGCCCTCCCAAGACTAAACCAGGACGAGGTTGAATCCTTTAATGGACCAATAACAAGTTGTGAAATTGAGGCAGTAGTAAATAGCCTACCAACCAAAAAAAGCCCAGGACCAGATGGATTCACAGCCAAATTCTCCCAGAGGTACAAAGAGGAGCTGGTACCATTCTTTCTGAAACTATTCCAAACAATAGAAAAAGAGGAACTCCTCCCAAACTCATTTTATGAGGCCAGCATCACCCTGATACCAAAACCTGGCAGAGACCCAACAAAAAAAGACAATTTCAGGCCAATATCCCTGATGAACACCGACATGAAAATCCTCAATAAAATACTGGCAAACCAAATCCAGCAGCATATCAAAAAGCTTATCCACCACGATCATGTTGGCTTCATCCCTGGGATGCAAGGCTGGTTCAACATATGCAAATCAACAAATGTAATTCATAACATAAATAGAACCAATGGAAAAAAACCATATGATTGTCTCAATAAATGCAGAAAAGGCCTTTGACAAAATTCAATAGCCCTTCATGCTAAAAACTCTCAATAAACTAGGTATTGATGGAACGTATCTCAAAATAGTAAGAGCTATTTATGACAAACCCACAGCCAGTATCATACTGAATGGGCAGAAGCTGGAAGCATTCCTTTTGAAAACTGGCACAAAACAAGAATGCCATCTCTCATCATTCCTATTCAACATAGTACTGGAAGTTCTGGCCAGGGCAATCAGGCAAGAGAAAGAAATAAAGGGTATTCAAATAGGAAGAGAGGAAGTCAAATTGTCTCTGTTTGCAGATAACATGATTGTATATTTAGAAACCCCATCGTCTCAGCCCAAAAACTCCTTAAGCTGATAAGCAACTTTAGCAAAGGCTCAGGATACAAAATCAATGTGCAAAAATCACAAGCATTACTATACACCAATAATAGACAAACAGAGAGCCAAATCATGAGTGAACTCCCATTCACAATTGCTATAAAGAGAATAAAATACCTAGGAATAAAACTTACAAGGGATGTGAAGGAACTCTTCAAAGAGAACTACAAACCACTGCTCAACAAAATAAGAGAGGACACAAACAAATGGGAAAACATCCCATGTTCATAGATAGGGAGAATCAATATCATGAAAATGGCCATACTGCCCAAAGTAATTTATAGATTCAGTGCTATCCCCATCAAGCTACCATTGACTTTCTTCACAGAGTTAGAAAAAAATTACTTTAAATTTCATATGGAACCAAAAGAGAGCACGTATAGACAAGACAATCCTAAGCGAAAAGAACAAAGCTGGAGGCATCACACTACCTGACTTCGAAATATACTACAAAGCTACAGCAACCAAAACAGCATGGTACTGGTACCAAAACAGATATATAGACCAATGGAACAGAACAGAGGTATCAGAAGTGGTGCCACACATCTACAATCATCTGATCTTTGACAAACTTGACAAAAACAAACAATGGGGAAAGGATTCCCTATTTAATGAAAGTTTTTGGGAAAACTGGCTAGTCATATGCAGAAAACTGAAACTGGGTCTCTTCCTTCCACCTTATACAAAAATTAACTCAAGATGGAAGAATGACTTAAACAGCCAACCTAAAACCATAAAAACCCTAGAAGAAAACCTAGGCAATACCATTCAGGACATAGGCATGGACAAAGACTTCATGACTAAAACATCAAAAGCAAAGGCAACAAAAGCCAAACTTGACAAACAGGATCTGATTAAATAAAGAGCTTCTGCACAGCAAAAGAAACTATCATCAGAGTGAACAGGCAACCTACAGAATGGGAGAAAACTTTTGCAATCTATCCATCTGACAAAGGGCTAATATCCAGAATCTACAAAGAACTTAAACAAATTTACAAGAAAAAAAAACCATCAAAAAGTGGGCAAAGGATATGAACAGACACTTCTCAAAAGAAGACATTTATGTGGCCAACAAACATATGAAAAAAAAGTTCATCATCACTGGTTATTAGAGAAATGCAAATCAAAACCACAATGAGATACCATCTCATGCCAGTTAGAATGGGAATCATTAAAAAGTCAGGAAACAACAGAAGATGGAGAGGATATGGAAAAATAAGAAAGCTTTTACACTGTTGGTGGGAGTGTAAATTAGTTCAACCATTGTAGAAGACAGTGTGGCAATTCCTCAAGGATCTAGAATCAGAAATACAATTTGACCCAGCAATCCCATTACTAGGTATATACTCAAAGCATTGTAAATCATTCTACTATAAAGACATATGCACATGTATGTTTATTGTGGCACTGTTTACAATAGCAAAGACTTGGAACCAACCCAAATGCCCATCAATGATAGACTGGATAAAGAAAATTTGGCACATATACACCATGGAATACTATGCAGCCATTAAAAAAGGATGAGTTTGGCCGGGCGCGGTGGCTCATGCCTGTAATCCCAGCACTTTGGGAGGCCAAGGTGGGTGGATCACAAGGTCAGGAGATCGAGACCATCCCGGCTAACACGGTGAAACCCCGTCTCTACTAAAAAAAGTACAAAAAATTAGCCGGGCGTGGTGGCGGGTGCCTGTAGTCCCAGCTACCTGGGAGGCTGAGGCAGGAGAATGGCGTGAACCCGGGAGGTGGAGCTTGCAGTGAGCCAAGATTGCGCCACTGCACTCCAGCTTGGGCAACAGAGGGAGACTCCATCTCAAAAAAAAAAAAAAAAAAGGATGAGTCCATGTCCTTTGCAGGGACATGGATGAAGCTGGAAACCATCATTCTCAGCAAACTAACACTGGAACAGAAAACCAAACACCACATGTTCTCACTCATAAGTGAGAGTTGAACAATGAGAACACATAGACACAGGCAGAGGAACATCACACAGTGGAGCCTGTCAGGGAGTGGGGGCCCAGGGGAGGGATAGCATTAGGACAAATACCTAATGTAGATGACAGATTGGTGGGTGCTGCAAACCACCAGGGCACATGTATACCTATGTAACAAACCTACACATTTGGTACATGTATCCCAGGACTTAAAGTATAATAAAAAATCATAACAATAATAATAAAAATGATAATATACCATGACCAAAAAAAGTTTTCTAAGTGATTTAACATCATGGAACCAATTAATATAGTTCACCAATTCACCATTTTGTTGAATAAAATATATGTCTATATATGATCTACATCTCAATAGATGCAGAAAAAAGTATATTTGACAAAATGTAATATCTATTCCTGATAAAAACTCTCAGCAAACTAGAAGAAAATTTTCTAATTCTGACAAAGGAAATCTATAAAAAACCCACAGCTCACACCATGTTCAATGGTGAAGGAATGATTGCTTTCTCTCTAAGATTGAGAAAAAGGCAAAGATGTCTACTCTCACCACATCTACTCAATATTGTTCTTGAAGTCCTAGCTATGGCAATGAGGCAAGAAAAGGGAAGAAAATACATACATATTAGAAAGAACAAAGCCAAACAGCTGACATGACTCTGTAGAAAGACTCCTTTATTTGTTAATGATATCTCAATAAAGCTGGAAAAAAATTATGTAAAAATTATAACTCTCAGTGTGTATAGTAAGGTTGCAGGATACTAGGTTAATATTCCAAAATCAAAATATTTCTACAAACTAGCAATAAACACTTGGAAATTCAAATTTTTAAATGTCACTTACAATAGCATCAAAAAGCATGTAATTGGCCAGGTGCAGTGGCTCACACCTGTAATCCTAGCACTTTGGGAGGCTGAGGTGAGTGGATCACCTGAGATCAGGAGTTTGAGACCAGCCTGGTCAACATGGTAAAACCCCATCTCTACCAAAAATACAAAAAATTAGCCAGGTGTGGTGGCAGGCACCTGTAATCCCTGCTACTCAGGAGGCTGAGGCAGGAGAATAACTCGAACCTGGGAGGCAGAGGTTGCAGTGAGCCAAGATTGCACCACTGCATTCCAGCCTGGGTGGCAGAGTGAGACTCTGTCAAAAAAAAAAAAAAAAACATGTCATACTTAGGGATTAATTTCACAAAATGTATGTGAGATCCATGCACAGAAAACTACAAAATATTGCTGAGTGAAATCAAAGAAGATGTAAATACATGGAGAGATATAATACACTGGTGGAGCAGAAGACTTAATATTGTTAAGACACCAGTTTTACCCAAATTAATCTATAGATTTAATACTATTCCAATCAAAATCTTAGCAGTCTTTCTTGCAGAGGTTGAAAGTTGATCCTAAAACTTATAGAGAAATGCAAAGGACTAAGAATAGCCAAAGTAATTTTGAAAAAAGACAAAACTGGAGGAAAAAAACTCTTGCCTGGTTTTTAAAATGTATTATAAAGCTTAAAATAAAACTTATTTTTGGCATAAAGATAGATATATAGATTCATGGAACAGAGTAGAGAGTACATAAATAAACCCACAACAACATAGTCAATTAATTTTAGACAATGCCGCCCAGGTAATTTCAATGGACAAAAGAATAGTCTTTTTCAGTAAATAGTGCTGTAACAACTGAATATCTACATAGGAAAAAATAAGCACTGAACAATTCCTCATATATATGTATATATATATATATATATATACAAATTTATACATATACACATATGTGTATATATACAAATATAAACTCAAAATGAATCATAATTCTTAACATAAACCCTAACATTCTTAGAAGAAAGCGTAAGAGAAAATCCTTGACCTTGAGATGGAAAAAGATCTTAGGCCATAAAAACAATTAATCAAAAAAAATTGACAAATTGTACTTCATCAAAATTTTGAAGTTCAGCTCTTAAAAAGGCATCATTTAGAAAAGAAGACTAGTACAGAGAAAATATTCACAAAACCACAAAACGTATTTCTAAAAATGAATTGTATCCAGAAATATTAAGAATTTATACAACTCAACAATTAAAGGACAAATAACCTAATAAGATGCAAAAATAAATATATCTTTTGTATATCTTCATAGAAGAAGATATATGAATGGCCAATAAGCACAAAAAAGGATAAAATCATTAGTCATCATAGAAATTCTAATTAAAACTACATTGATAGATCACTATGTTGCAACTCAAACCAACATCTCTTGATTTTGAAAATGCCAAGGTAGCCATTTCCACTGTAGAAAGTAGGGCAACAGTCTTAGCCACAAGTTCCCCTTCAGGAAGATATTGAACATGGGGAGGGAAGGCAGCTTTGAGGTTGTAGCTGGCTATCAGCAGCAGCTTCTCAGCTGGATACAGAGCCATGTCTTCAATGTACTCCTCATGCTACCTCATATCCATTAAGAGGCCCTCCTTCCACTGGTCCTAGAGATGGATACCATCTGTGTCATCACCAGTGACCAGAACATGCCCATCCACCAGCAGAGAGTTGTTGATGGGGGCACTGGAGACACAAATGCAGAACTTCTTGAAGCATCTTTCTCCCAGTGGGGACTTCCCATTCCTTATCCCTCACCTCTACACACATACACATAACTGGCTCCCCTTACCCATAAGAAAAAGAAAAAAAAATTAAAATCACATGTTAACTTAATAGACAATCAATTGTTGACAAAGATGTGGAACAACTTAATTTTCATGTATTGCTAATGTGAGTGTAATATAACACAACCAACACTACTAAGTAGTTCTTTATATAGTTAAACATACACTTAGT
Source organism: Pan paniscus (assembly GCF_029289425.2). Taxonomy (NCBI): domain Eukaryota; kingdom Metazoa; phylum Chordata; class Mammalia; order Primates; family Hominidae; genus Pan; species Pan paniscus. Next base: position 111,134,200 of record NC_073262.2, on the reverse strand, counting down.
TAAACATACCACCTAGCAATTCCACTCCTAAGTGTTCACTCAAGAGAAATAAAAACACACGTTCACACAAAGACTTGCTCGTAAGTGTTTTTAGTGGCATTAGTTATAATGACTGAAAGCTGGAAACAACCCATGTCAGTCAACAGGAAATTAATTTTGAAAAAATTATTGTATATCCATGCAAAGAATGGAATACTATACGACAATAAATGTAATATGGTGTGGATCCATGTCCCTGCCCAAATCTCATGTTGAATTTTAATCCCCAATGCTGAAGGTAGGGCCTGGTGGGAGGTGATTGGATCAAGGGGGCAGAGTTCTCATGAATGGTTTAGCACCATCCCCTTGGTACTGTCCCCGCCATCACGAGTGAGTTCCCATGAGATCTGGTTGTTTAAAAGTGTGTGGCACCTCCTCCTTTTCTCCCTCTTGCTGCTCTGGCCATGTGATGTGCTGGCTCCCCCTTTGCCTTCCACCATGATTGTAAGTTTGCTAAGGCCTCCCGCAAGCTGAGCAAATGCCAGCATCGTGCTTCCTGATAGCCTGCAGAACCATGAGCCAATTAAATCTCTTTTCTTTATAAATTACCCAGCTCAGGTATTTTTTATAGCAATGCAAGAATGGCCTAATACAGAAAATTGGTACTGGGATTGGGGCATTCCTATAACGACACCTGAAAATGTGGAAGCAACTTTGAAACCGGGTAATGGGCAGACATTGGAAGAGTTTGAAGGGATCAGAAGAAGACAGGAAGATGAAGGAAAAGTTGAAACTTCTTAGAGACTTGTTGAATAGTTGTGAGACAAATGTTGAGAATGATAGAGACAGATAGCCAGACTGATGAGGTCTCAGGTGGAGATGAGGAACTCATTGGGCACTGCAGCAAAGGTCATGTGTGTTATGCCTTAGTAAAGAATGTGGCTGCATGTGTCCCTGCCCTACAAATCTGTAGGACTTTGAACTTGAGAGTGATGTTTTCGGGTATCTGGCAGAAGAAATTTCTAAGCAGCAAAATGCTCAAGAAGCAGCCTGGTTGTTTCTAACAACCTATGCACATATGTATGAACAAAGAAATGACCTAAAGTTGGAACTTATATTTAAAGGGGAAGCAAAACATAAAAGTTTGAAAAATTTGCAGCCTGGCCATGTGATAAAAAAGAAAAGTTCATTTTCAGGGTAGGAATTCAAGCAGGCTGCAGAAATTTGCATAAGTAAAAAGATGCCAAGTGCTAATAGTTAAATCAATGGGGAAAAGGCCTAAAAGACATTTCAGAGACCTTTGTGGCAGCCCCTCCCATCACAGGCTTGGAGGCCTAGGAGGGAAGAATGGTTTCATTGGCGAGGCCCATGGCCTGCTGCCCTGCAGAGCCTTGAAACACTGCTTCCTGTATCTATGCCTCTCCAGCACCAGCCATGGCTCAAATGGACTTAGGTACAGCTCAGGCAGCTGCTCTGGAGGGTGCAAGCCATGAGCCTTGGCAGCTTTCCCATGACATTAGACCTGCAGGTGCACAGAGTACAAGAGTTATGGCTTAGGAGCCTCCACCTAGATTTCAGAGGATGTATGGAAAAGCCTGGAGGTCCAGGCAGAAGCCTACTGTAGGGGTGGACTTGCCCAAGGCCTTGGGAGCCCACCCCTCACCTCAGAGTGCCCTGGATGTGGGACATGGAGTCAAAGAAGATTATTTTGAAGCTTTAAGATTTGATGATCACCCTACTGGGTTTCAAACTTGCTTGTGGCCTGTAGGCCCTTTGTTTTGGCCAATTTCTCCCTTTTGGAACAAGAATATTTAATGCCTATACCTTCTTGTATCTTGGAAGTAACTAACTTGTTTTTAATTTTACAGGCCCATGTGCAGAAGGGACTAGCTTTGTCTCAGATGAGACTTTGGACTTTTGAGTTAATGCTGGAAGGAGTTAAGACTTTGGGGATTATTGGGAAGGCATAATTGGATTTTCAGATGTGAGAAGGACATGAGATTTGGGAGGAGCCAGAAGCAGAATAATATGGTTTGAATCTGTGTCTTTTACCAAAGCTCATGTTGAATGAGGTGGGGCCTGGTGGGAGGTGATTTGATCATGGGGGCAGGGTTCTCATTAATGGGTTAGCACCATCCCCTCAGTGCTGTTCTCATGATTGTAAGTGAGTAGGTTGTCATGAGATCTGGTTGCTTAAAAGTGTATAGCACTTCTCCATTCTCTCACTCTTGCTGCTGTGGCCACGTAATGTGCTGGGTCCTCCTTCACCTTCCACCACTATTGTAAGTTTCCTGAGGCCTCCCCAGAATGCGGGCAGATGCCACATCATGCTTTCTGTACAGTCTGTGGAACCATGGGCCAATTAAACCTCTTTTCTTTATAAATTACCCAGTCTCAGGCATTTCTTTATAGCGATGTGAGAACATCCTAATACAAAATGGAACAAAGTACTGATACCTTAACAATGTGGATGATTTTCAAATACTTTATGCTGAACAAAAGAAATAAGCATGACATAGAATTATATTCATGTGATGAACTCAATGATTACCCAGTTGCAGTGAGGAGGGAGTATTGACTGTAAATAAGCTTTTGGGGATGATAAATCTTAATAATTGTGACCATGGTACATAGGAATATGCTTTCATCAAAACTCACTGTACTTGAAAATAGGTACATTTTTACTGTACGTTAGCATTTTTTTAATGGAATCACTAGGAAACCTAGCATGAAAATGTGAATTTTCAGATTTCTTCTCAGTTTTGTTTACAATAGTATAAAGACAAACCATTTTAAGTTAAATTATGTTAGAATCACAATGGAATCATTTGGAGACAGTAACAAGTTAATCACAAAGAAAATAGATTGCATTGGTTCAGCAGTGGCTTAGGAGGGAGGTTTACATCACCCAGTCCTTTCTCCTTCTGGTAGCATTTCTCCCAACTATGTCACAGGTAGAGGCATTTGATTATAGAGGCAAAGTTCATGTTTAAAGTGGTATTGATAAGTTATGCAACAAAATGGCACATATAGTTTATCTTTTTTTGTCTTCCTATTTTGACATAGTTTTTCATATTTACACAAATTCAGTACACAGTGAATTTTAGCTTATGTTTCATAATTTACATTACTGAATGTATATGTTATATTTCATGCATAATTGCCTTTTGGAAACTTACATACTATTTATTTCTTTTGAACATCATGGCTTTTTATTGTGATCCCTATGTTCATTACATGCTCCTCATTTCTTATGCTATTCTATTAGAATAAAGAATAAAGGAGGCGGCATTTAATTGAAAGAACTATTTATTAAATATATTTAGATGCATCAATATAAAATTCATACTTGGATATCTATATATGGATTGCTACATGATAACATTAGAAATCTAGGAAAAATAAATAATAAATGAGGGAAAGTAAGGTGAAGTTAATTAAATTTGTATTCATTTTCCTGCTTGGGCAATGGTTAGGATTGATGTGCAATACTTGTCTCAGCATTCTGAATGACAAAATAAAATGAATTTTGATATATCCAAGCTTTCAAACATTTTCACTATTTGGAACTGTTCCACAATTGCTCATTTTGCTTTCAAACACTATTTTCATAATTATAAAATTATGCATGTTGATAGTACAGTGTCAATCTTGCTTCAGTGACTTGCATAAAATAATTATTAATAAATATTTTCCAGTGGAAGATTGAAAATTATCTTGTTTATCTCTCTCATTGATTTTCTAGTATTCTGTCTGATATTAATATAAGAGGTTTCTTCTAACAGACTGATAAAAATTTAAGGCTATTTCTCCTGGATTTCCTAACTGAAAAGGCAGATTTGTGTGCATGTGCAAATTTCTCTAATTGTTTCTTACCATCTATCTGCTAGCCTGGCTTTAAGTTTCTTTAAAAAATTTATAGAAAATCTCAAACATATAATCTTCATTAACATCATTAGAATAGTCTTCAGATTCTCTATAGAATCCCATATTTATTGTTGCAAACTTGAGACTATCCTAAAATATGTATATATAAAAAGTTATATTGATGAGCATGCATGTGCTAAGACCACCAGCAACTATGACAATGAATAATATATCAAATTTGATGACATTTCTGCTATTTGGTAGCAAACAAAGATTAGCAATTAAAAAAACTACTTACTACCCAGCGAGTGGGAGCTCAATTTTAAGGAGAGAGGTTTAGGTCTGAGAAGGTCCCATGAAAAATGTAATAGGTTGCGCAGTGGGAGTGATAGTCCTTGGTGGAATTGGTGAGGAATGTAAGGAGATGAACTTCAAGTTTAGAACACTAAGAAGACATCACAGAACTGAGAAGTTCATGAGATTATAGAAGTTGTAAATGAGAAGAACTTCAAATACTATGAGATCTTCTAGAATAAGAATTCTGAGTTATTCACCCCTTTATTTGCTGTACCTATTACAGAACATGGCACATAAACAGCATAACTTTTAGTTGAATGATTACTATGTGAATGAAGTAGGAATCCATCCTCATCACCAACCCATAATTGGGTTAAAAGAGAGGGTAGGATTTGTTCACAAGAGAGGCATATGAAGCTCACCTCTCCAGTCATATCTTTTCACTTTCTTGCTCATTATCTTCAAATAATACTGATTTCCATTATGTTTTTAGAGTATCCAAAGCTCGTTCATGCAGAAGAATTTTCCACTTACTGTGCCATCTGCCTCAAATATATTTCCATAGCTAGTTTTTTTTTTTCCATTTTTTGTGTCTCAACTCAGAAGCAACATCCTCAGGAAGAAGCCTTCCCTGAATTATGGTATCTTAAGCATTTCTTCCAGCATTACCCTCAATCATGTCACCCTATTAATTCTCTTCACAGCAGTCAATGCAATCTGAAATTATTAGTTATATATGATAACAGATTCAGGCACATGTCTTAACATTCAGCCCAGTAGGGAAAATGTCTCTTCCCCAGAAGCCCAATCTATTTCCCCTTGATTATGGCCTCATTGCCAACATTTTATTTCTTTACTGTTAGTACCGTCTTTTCCCAAAGAATACAACCATCTTGAGAATAAAGATCCTATCTATCTTGTTCACTGCTTTAATCCCAGCTTCTTGAACACAGCCTGGCACATGCTACATACTTGTTGAATAAAATAAACTTCTAAATAAAATGTGACATATTTATATATCAAAACCCTTTCAGTTGAAAATGACAGAAAAACTTTGGCAAAAAAAAAAAAACTTTATTGGTTTCATCATTGAAAAGTTTGTATGTGAGAAGGAGGAATTCGTACCTCACACAATGTCACCAGGATGCACACATCAGCTTTTCCTAGCTAGGGCTGGCTCTACTGCCAAGCTCTGTATGATGACAGATTCAGCCACATGTCTTAACACTCAGTCCTCTAGGGAACAGATCTCTTCCCCAGGAGCCCAATCAATCTCCTCTTGATTATGGCCTCATTGCCAACCCAATAATTGGCCAGAGGGAAGGGATAAGCTGCTTGACTAAAGCCTAACAGGTCCCACCTGGGACTTAAACGTGGAGCCGATCTCACCTAATTCATCTGCCTGAACATAAGGGAAAAGTGGTTTCCCAAAATAAATTAGTTGCATTAATACTAGGAGAAGGAACTGATGCTGGGAAGCAAACAAAAACATCCTCTACAGTATGTCTTCTAATCCTTTAATTGCCATCAGTCACAATTTGAATAAGACCTATGTTTTATTTAAATGTCATTTAGCCTTACACAGTTGTTATATTTTTATCAGAGTTAAAAAAAAAACAGAAAGGAGTGCAGAGGGTCTGTTATTTAATATCCTTTTACTGTTATGGATATTCCTACAGCTCCTAATGGCTGGTTACTGCTCTGCCTGAATGCCTCCAAACACAGGAGAGCAGCACCTCTATCAAGGCTTATTCCTCCCTTTAACAGCCTTAAATTAGTAAACTGTGACTCTTTTCTTCGAGCCTGTTAGATAATGCTTAGGAAAGTCTCAGTGGTGTAGCCAGCAGACAGGGTGGTTCTCTATTCTAGAGAAATAGGCTGCTCAGCAGACAGGGTGGTTCACTGCTGGGGCTAGGGATTTGCTGGAGCCATGATATAGAATCTCCCTTCAGAGGTAATGTCCTCACCTTTCCTTCAGCTCTCATCCTCGGCTACTTTAACTTAAAGAGCTCTAATAGCCCAGTTTTCATTAAAAAGTAGAGTTTTTCTTTATTGATTAAGAAAGTATTTTCTGCAAAAGCTACTTTATTGCTCTCTGCCTCAATTACCTCATCTGTCAAATAGGGATAATAGTATTTATCTCATAAAGTTGTCATAAGAATTGTGTATGTATGTATATGTGTGTATACTTATATATACTCAAGAAATATGTATAATTAGAATATTCTCTGTATGTGTTAACTAGTATTACAAACTGATTTACCCAGACAGTTGCAGTCACAGATATTTTGTGGAAAAGTAAGAATTGTGTTGTTTCAAAAGTAAGCAATATTTCCAAATAGATCACACACGGTGAGTGCTAGTAATTCCAAATGTTGTTTTAGTAGAGCTATTTCTTCTAAAATTAATAAATCAATTGACTTTCTGAATCACAGTTTTTGTACTAAATAGGCCTACTGTCTGATAAGACCAGATAGCAGAACCTCAACTGGCAAATTTGTCTGATAATAGATAATCAGGCTAGGCTAGGAATTTAGTCATAAATGGCATCATACAAATGTATGATTAAATTCTAAAAAACCATCTGGAGAAGGTGAGCAGAGCCTAGTAAAGGCACAGTTCTTGTTAGTGTTGCAGCTGTTCTCTTTACTTGAGTGGTCTACTGGCAAGAAGCAGCACAGGTGCAGTTTGGCCACAATTCACATGCATTATGTGTGTGACAGGAATGTTGGAATTATTAGACAGGGAATGTAAAACAAAAATGCTTAATATGCTTTGGGCTCTAATGGAAAAAGTAAACAGCATGGAAGAACAGGTGGACCGTGTAAGCACAGAGATGGATATCCTAAGAAAGAACCAAAAGAAATGCTAGAGATCAAAAACACTGTAATAGAAATAAAGAATGTCTTTGATGGGCTCATGTGTACACTGGATAAAGAAGGAATCTCTGAGCTTGAGGATATAGTGATAGGAAACTTTAAAACTGAAAAGGAAAGAGAACAAAATGCGGGGGAAAAAGAGAACACAATGTTCAAGAACTGTGGGATAACTACAAAATCTGTAAAATACATATAATGGGGATACCAGAAGGAGGAGAAAAACAGAAAGAGAAGAAATATTTGAAACAATAATTACTGGTAATTTTTCCAATATTAAAATCAGACACCAAACCACAGATCCAGGAAGTTCATAAAACACAAAGCAAGATAAATTCTAAGAAAAAAAGAAACCTCTACACCTAGGCATAACATTTTCAAACTATAGAAAATCAAAGATAAAAGAAAAGTCCTGAAAGAAGCTGGTGGGGAGAAACCATTTTACCTGTAGTGGAGCAAAGATAAGAATTAGGTCCAACATTTCCTCAGAAGCCATGAAAGCAAGAGAAGAATGCAGTAAAATATTTAGTGTTAAGAAGAAAAAACCCACCAACCTAGAATTCTGCCTTAATCAAAAGAAAGTGGGAGTAGCTATATTAATTTCAAACAAAGCAAACTTCTAAGCAAAAAAGTGATCAGGGATAAAAAGGGACCATTACATAATAATAAAGAGGTCAATTCTCCAAGAACACAAAACAATCCTTAACATGTATGTGCCTAATGACTGAGCACTAAAATATGTGAAGCAAAAACTAATAAACTTGCAAAAAGAAATAGACTAATTCACTATTATGGCTGACAACACCAACACCCCTCCATTACAAATGAACAGATCCAGCAGCAGAAAATCAGTAAAGATGTGGTTGAATTCCACAACACCATCAATCAACAAGATATAATTGACAAGTGTAGATTACTTCATCCAACCATAGCAGAATATACATTCTTCTCAACCTCACATGGAATATTCCACAAGAGAGACCAACATTTTGGGTCATAAAATACACCTTCACGAATGTAAAATAACAGAAATCATGCAATGTCTGCTCTCAGACCATAATAAAATTAAACTAAAAATAAATGGCAGAAGTATAACTAGAAAATCCCCAGATACGTGAAGATTAAAAGCAATACACTTCTAAATAACACATGGGTTAAGAAGAAATCTCAAAAGAAATTAAAAAGTATTTTGAACTAAATAAGAATGAAAGCACGATTTATCAAAATTTGTGAAATGCAGCAAGAGCAGCACATAGAAGGAGACTTATAGCATCAAGTGCATATATTAGGAAAGAATAAAGATCTATAATCTACCGTCTAAGCTTCCATTTCAGGAAACTACAAAAAGAAGAGTGAATTAAATCCAAAATAACCAGAAGAAAAGAAATAAGATTGGTAGTTTGATAAGAATAGCATTGAATATATAAATTGCTTTGGGCAATTATGGCCATTTTAACAATATTGATTCCTCCTATCCATGAGCATGGAATGTTTTTACATTTGTTTGTGTAGTCTCTGATTTCTTTCAGCAGTGTTTTATAATTCCTGTTGTAGAGACCTTTCACCTTCTTGCTTAGCTGTATTCCTAGGTGTTTTATCCTTTATGTGGCTATCATAAATGGGATAGTGTTCTTGATTTGGCTCTCAGCTTAGATGTCATTGGTGCATAAAAATGCCACTTATCTTTGTGCATTGATTGTGGATTATCACCAAAGCAATCCTAAGCAAAAAGAACAAAGTGAGAAGCATCATACTACCTGATTTCAAAATATGCTACAAGGCTGCAGTAATCAAAACAGCATGGTACTGGAACAAAAACAGACACATAGACCAAGGGAACAAGATGGAGAACCCAGAAATAAAGCTGCATACCTAAAACCACCTGATCTTCAACAAAGTTGACAAAAACAAGCAATGAGGAAAGGTGTCCCTATTCAATAAATGGTTCTGGGATAACCATCTAGCCATATGCAGAAAATTAAAACTGAACCCCTACTTTTCACCATATTAAAAAAAAACTCGAGATGGATTAAATGTAAGACCTCAAACTATAAAAACCCCAGAAGAATACCTAGGAGATACCAGTCTGGATGTTGGCTTTAGCAAAGATTTTATTACTAACTCCCCCAAAAAAATTGCAACAACAACAAAAAAACTGACAAGTGGAGTCTAATTAAACTAAAGACCTTCTGCACAGCAAAAGAAGCTATCAACAGAGTAAACAGACAACCTACAGAATGGGAGAAAATATTCAAACGATGCATCCAACAAAGGTCTAATATCCAGAATCTACAAGGAACTTAAACAATTCAACAAGCAAAAACAAATAACCCTATTTTAAAATGAGCAAAGGACATGAACAGACATTTTTCAAAAGAAGACATACACGCACCCAACAAACATAAGAAAAAACACTCACCACCACTAATTATTAAAGAAATGCAAATCAAAACCACAGTTAGATACCATTTCATGCCAATCAGAATGGCTACTATGAAAAAGTCAAAAAACAACGGATGTTGGCAAGATTGTGGAAAAAGGAAACAATTTTACACTGTTGGTGGGAATGTAAATTACTTCAGCTTCTGTGGAAAACAGTGTAGAGATTTCCCAAATAACTTAAAACAGAACTACCATTCAAACCTGCAATCCCACTGCTGGATATATATCCAAAGAAAAATAAATTGTTCTACCAAAAAGACACATGCACTCATATGTTCATCACAACAGTATTCATAATAGCAAAGATATGGACTCAACCTAGATGTCCATCAATGTTGGACTGGATTTTTAAAATGTGGTAAATATGTGCCATGGAATACTATGTAGGCATAAAAAGGAATGAAATAATGTCCTTTGCAGCAACATGGATGCAGCTACAGGCCATTATCATAAGGGAATTAATGCAGAAACAGAAAACCAAATACCACATGTTCTCACTTACAAGTGAGAGAGAAAGAGCTAAGCACTGAATACACGTGGACACAAAGATGGGAATAATACACACCGGGACTCCTTGATGAGGGAGAGAGGGAGTGGAAAACGGGCTGAAAAACTACCTATCAGGTACCATGCTCACTACCTGGGTGACTGGATCATTTGCACAGCAAACCTCAGAAAAACAATTTACACATGTAACAAACTTGCACATGTACCCACCCCTGAGTCTAAAATAAAAGGTAAAAGAAAAAATAAATTTTAACATCTATTTAATGTAAAAAAAGAAAATAAATAATAAAAATTAGAGCAGAAATCAAAGCAATTGAAAATAGGAAATCAATCTGATGAAAACAAGCAATGGGGAAAATATTCCCTGTTTAATAAATGGTGCTGGGAGAACTGGCTAGCCATATGCAGAAAATTGAAACTGGACCCCTTCCTTACACCTTATACAAAAATTAATTTGAGGTGGATTAAAGACTTAAATGCAAAACCCAAAGCTATAAAAACTAAAAGAAAATCTAAGCAATATCATTGAGGACACAGTCAAGGACAAAGATATTATTTAAAAAAAAAACATCAAAAGCAAGTGCAACAAAAGCAAAAATTGACAAATGGAATCTAATTAAACTAAAGAGCTTCTGCACAGCAAAGAAACTATCATCAGAGCAAACAGGCAACCTATAGAATTGGAGAAAATTTTTGCAATCTATCCATCTGGTGGTGGCTCACGCCTATAATCCCAACACTTTGGGAGGCCAAGGCAGGTGGATCTCCTGAGATCAGGAGTTCAAGACCAGCCTGGCCAACATGGTGAAATCCTGTCTCTACTAAAACTACAAAAATTAGCCGGGTATGGTGACGGGTGCCTGTAATCCCAGCCACTCGGGAGGCTGTGGCAGGAGAATTGCTTGAACCCGGGAAGCAGAGGTTGCAGTGAGCTGAGATCGCACCACTGCACTCCAGACTGGGTGACAGAGCAAGACCCCAGCTCAAAAAAAAAAAAAAAAAAAAAAAAAAAAAAGTCTAATATCCAAAATATACAAGGAACTTAAACAAATTTACAAGAAAAAAACAACCCCATTAAAAAGTGGGCAAAGGACATGAATAGGTGCTTCTCAAAAGAAGACATTTATGTGGCTAACAAACATGAAAAAGAAAAAAAGCTCAACATCACTGGTCATTAGAGAAATGCAAATCCAAACCACAATGAGGTACCATTTCATCCGAGTCAGAATGGCGATTATTAAAAAGTCAAGAAACAACAATTGCTGGTGAGGCTGTAGAGAAATAGGAAGGCTTTTACACTATTGGTGGGAACGTAAATTAGTTCAAACATTGTGGAGGATATTGTGGCAATTCCTCAAAGGCCTAGAACCAGAAATACCATTTGACCCAGCAATTCCATTACTGGGTATATGTTGAAAGGAATATAAATCAACCTGAGATAAAGATACATGCACACGTATGTTCATTGCAGCACTATTCACAATAGCAAAGATGTGGAATCAACTCAAATGCCCATCAGTGACAGACTGGATAAATAAAATGTGGTACATATACCTCATGGAATACTATGCAGCCATAAAAATGAATGAGATCACATCCTTTGCAGAGACCTGGATGGAGCTGGAAGCCATTATCCTCAGCAAACTAATGCAGCAACAGAAAAACAAATACCTCATGTTCTTACTTATAAGTGGGAGCTGAACAATGTGAACACATAGACACAGGGAGGGAACAACACACACTGGGGTCTGTCAGGGGTGTGAGGGAGAGGGAGAGCATCAGGAAAAATAGCTAATGCATGTGGGGCTTACTACCTAGGTAATGGGCTGATCTGTGCAGCAAATGACTATGGCACACGTTTACCTATGTAACAAACCTGAACATCCTGCACATGTACGCCGAAACTTAAAATAAATAAATAAATAAAAGTTTTAAAAAAGAAAATAGGAACTCAATAGAGAAAATCAGTGAAACCAAAAGCTAATTCTTTAAAAAGATCAATAAAGTCTATGAGCCTCTAGCCAGGCTAAGAAAACAAATTACCAATATCAGAAATGAAAGAGGGAACATCAGTATAGGTCTCGTGCACATTAAAAAGATAATAAAGTAACAACTCTATGCCCACAAATTTGATAACCTAGATAAAATACACCAATTCCTTGACAGACACAACCTGCCCAAACTCACACAAGAAGAAATAGACTATTTGAATAGGCCTATAATCTATTTTAAAAATTGAATCAATAATGAATAACTTTCCAAAACAGAAAGGACACAGCCCAGATGGGTTCACTGGTGAATTATACCAAACAGTTAAGGAAGAAATTATGCCAGTTCTCTACAATCTCTTTCAGTAGATAAAAGCAGAGGAAATACTTCCCAACTCATTTTATGAGGCTGTCATAACCCAAATACCAAAACCAGACAAAGACATTATAAGAAAAGAAAACTACAGATCAGTATGTCTCATGAACATTTATGCAAAAATTCCCAACAAAATAGTGGCAAATCAAATCCAACAATATATAAAAAGAATTGTAAGTCACAACTGAATGAGATTTATCCCAGGTATTTAAGGCTGGTTTAATATTCAAAAATCAGTTAATGTAATCCATCACATTGACAGGCTAAAAAAGAAAAAGCATATGATTATATCAATAGATGCAGAAAATCCAAACACAAAATTCAATACCAATTTCAAAATAAGGAACTCTCAGTAAAGTAGAAATAGAGAAGAACTTCCTTAACTTGATTTTTAAAAAATATACCAAAAAAACCTATAGTAATATTGTACTTAGTGGTCAGAAACTTGACATTTTCCCACTAAGATTGGTCAAGCTACGGAATGATGACCCTCTCACTGCTGCTTTTCAACAGCTTATTGGAAGTCCTAAGTAATGAATTAAGACATTAAAAAGAAATAAAATGTATACCAATTGGAAAGAATTAATAAAACTATCTTTGTCCACAGATAACATGATTGTCTATGTAGAAAATCTTAAAGAATTGACCAAAAAACCCTGCAACTAATAAGTGGTTATAGTAAGGTTGTGGGGTACAAGGTAAAAGTCAATTGCATTTCTATATGCCTACAATAAATCAGTGGAATTTGAGATTTAAAACACAATAACATTTACATAAGCATCCCCCCAAAAATAAAATACTTAGGCATAAATCTAACAAAATATGTGCAAAATCTCTATGAGAAAAACTACAAAATCTGATGAAGGAATTCAAAGAAACACTAAATAACTAGAGAGATACTCCTTTGTCAGGATAGGAAAGCTCAATATTGTCAACATGTCAGTTCTTCCAAAATTGATCTATAAATTCAATGAATTCCCTATTAAAATTCAAGCAAGTTTTTTATAGATATTGACAAATTCATTCCAAAGTGTATAAAAAGAAGCAAAAGACCCATAATAGTCAACATGACATTGAGGGAGAAGAACAAAGCTGGAAACCCGCAGTATCCTACTTCAAGACTTACTATAAAACTATAGTAATCAGGACAGTGTGGTATTTGTGAAAAAATAAATAGATCAATAGAACAGGAAGCAGAACCCAGAAATAGACTGACATAAATAAAGTCAACTGATTTTTGACAAATAAGCAAAGGCAATACAGTGGAGAAAATAGAGCCTTTTCAACAAATGGTGCTGGAAAAACCGGACATTCACATGCAAGAAAAAACAAAAAGAATCAGACATAGATGTTAACCCTTCATATAAATTGACTCAAAATAAATCACAGGCCTAAATGTAAAATGCAGAACTGTAAAGCTCCCAGAACATAACATAAAAGAAAACCTTGACAACCTTGGGTATGGTGATGACTTTTTAGATATGGAACCAAACACATGGTCAATAAAATAAATAATTGATAAGCTGGACTTCATTAAAATTGAAAATTTTTACTCTATGAAAGACATTATCCACAGAATGGAAAGCTAAATCATAGACTGAGAGAAAATATTTGCAAAAGACGCATCTGATAAAGGGCTTTTATCCAACATATACCAAGAACTCTTAAAACACAATAAGAAAGTAAACACCCCAATTAAATAATGGGCCAAAGACCTTAACAGAAACCTCACCAAAAAGTATACAAATGGCAAATAAACATGTGAAAAGATGCTCCACATCATATGTTGCTAGGGAAATGCAAATTAAAATAACAGTGAGATACCAATAAACCATGCTCTGCATGATACTGCAGTGGTGGAATATATCATTACACATTTGTCCAACCCCATAGAATGTACAATACCAAGAGTGAACCCTAATGTAAACTGTGGACTTTGGGTGATAATGATGGCTTAATGTAAGAACATCTATTTTTAAAAATGTACCATCTGGTGGAGGATATTGATAATGAGAGGCCATGCATCTGTGGGGACAGGGATATATGGGCTATCTCTATACCTTCCTCTCAAAGCTGCTGCAAACCTGAAACTGTTCTAAAAAAATGAAGTCTTTAAAATTTTTTTTAAAAAACTGTTACTTAGACCTGTCAGGGATTCCTCACCACCTTTACTGGCATAGTAGGGGATAAAAGCCCTTCCCGATCTTCTTCTCCCCTGCCTCTCCAGCCTTGTTGCTTATGTCTCCTCCTTCCCAGATCACACTTCGTCATGAAACTTTGCAGTTCCCCAAATGTACTAAATTCTCCCACACTTTTGTAGCTTCCCGTCTAAATTTCAACTGCCTGGAACGTCTTCCTCACTTCTCTGCCTGCTCATTTCTTATCTCTTTTAGGGATTCCACTTTACCTCCATATCTAAACGAAGTTCCCCTCCTTTGCACCCTCATAACTGTCTTCTCTCATAACAATTTTTAAATTCAACTGTGAGCATTGCAAAGGTATGGAATCAACCTAAAAGACCATCGACCTATGAATGGTTAAAAAGTGTGGTATATATACCCACCATGGAATACACTCAGCCATAAAAAAGAACGAAATAATGTCTTTTGCAGCAACTTGAATGAACTGGAGGCTATTGTCCTGAATGAAGTAACTCAGGAATGGAAAACCAAATAATGTTCTCACTTATAAGTGGGAGCTAAGCTATGTGTATGCAAAGGCATACAGAGTGATATAATGAACACTAGAGACTCAGAAAGGGGGAGGGAAGGAGGGGCTTGGGAGAGGATAAACTACCTATTGGGTACAATGTACACTGGGGGTCCCCAACCCCCAAGAGGACTAGTACCGGTTCATGGCCTGTTAGGAACTGGGCCTCACAGCAGGAGATGAGCAGCTGGCAAGCTAGCAAAGTTTCATCCGTATTTACAGCCACTCCCCATGGCTCACGTTACTGCCTGAGCTCCACCTCCTGTCAAAGCAGCGGCAGCATTAGAGTTCATGGGAGTGCAAACCCTACTGTGAACTGTGCATTCGAGGGATCTAGGTTGTATGCTCGTTATGAAAATTGAATGCCTGATAATCTGTCACTGTTTCCCATCAACCCCAGATGGGACTGTCTAGTTGCAGGAAAAAAAGCTCAGGGCTTCCCTGATTCTACATTATGGTGAGTTGTATAATTATTTCACTCTATATTATGATGTAATAATAATAGACTGAAGTGAATAAATGTAATGTGCTTGAATCATCCTGAGGCCATCCCCCCACCCCTGACTCCAGTCAGTGGAAAAAAATGTCTTCCACAAAACCGTTCCCTGGTGCCAAAAATGTTGGGGACCACTGATGTACACTATATGGGTAATGGGTACACTAAAAGCCCAGATTTCACCATTATACAATGCATCCATGTAACCAAAAACCACTTGTATCCCTAAAGCTACTGAATTTTTTTTAATTTAAATAAATAAATAAATTCAACTGTGAGCTTCTTGAGAGCAGCTGAATTTATAAATCAGAGAGCAGTCTGTTATTTCTGTGTCTTAAACTTACAGTTTTTAGTCAGAGTTCAATAGGTGTTGATTAAATGAAAGAATAAATTGACAT
The DNA here is from genome assembly GCF_029289425.2 of Pan paniscus. Classification (NCBI taxonomy): domain Eukaryota; kingdom Metazoa; phylum Chordata; class Mammalia; order Primates; family Hominidae; genus Pan; species Pan paniscus. Next base: position 111,118,265 of record NC_073262.2, on the reverse strand, counting down.
ACCCCTGTTGCTCAGTTGGCAGTTTCAAAAATTATAAACATACAGCCTAACACTCTACAAAGAATAAATTCTCCTCCTTACTTATCTCCAACTCTAATCAATAAATGTGTATATGTATGAAAATTATAATGAGAGGACAATGGGATTATTGTAACTTTTATTTACAAAGAAAATCATGTAAAATAGATTGCATGATAGAAACTGGTAACTTCACAAAAGAGCAATTGTCAAACAGGAAATCTGCAGAGAGGTGCTTGTGATATGCTTGATGATATTACAAATATTACAACCAATACAATAAAATTACAGGAGTTGAACTCTAAATATGACATTTTACCAACTACTTTTCAGTGTAATAGAAATTCAGCTAAAATAAAAATGGCATTCAAAGATCTGGAAGGTGGGAGGTGGCAACGAAGCTTTACCAAAAATAACTGTGATGAAGGGAAGATTCCTAAAGCTAAGGCCACCGACTACACTTTCAGAGTTTATCATTTTTCCTCAAGGGCCTCAAAACCCTTACATTTAAATAAAACATTGCTAAATTCATCTAAGATATAACATCATGCAGACAAATTAAAACTGGAAAATTTATAGTGTAGTTACTGAATTTGAAAGAGGCAGAAGGCTTGATATGGGAACAGCTAAAAATAAGTATTTAACCCTTTCAGACAAAAACATTCAGTAATTTTTAGTTATTCTCAAATGTAGAATAGATATTGTATATATTTATAAACTAAAGAATCTTGGTGTGTGATTTTTGTGATATGTCAGCCCAATCATATCAAATATTTGATATGGAAAAACTCAAGTGGAGTTGGACTATAGTATTCATGATTATTTACTAAATTTATTCCTAAACTGCTAAAGTGAGATTTTTAAAAATAAACTTATTTTGGAATAGTTTTAGATTCATAGAAAAGTTGCAAAAATAGTACAGATGTTTTATATACCTGACCTCTAGTTTCCTTCATGGTTAACATTTTACATTACCATTATACATTTGGCACATTGCTAACAATTAAACTCCAGGCTTTATTTGGATATACCAGTTTTAATATTAATCTCTGCTTTCTGTCCCATCACCCACCTAAAGTAACAAATGTACTAAATCTAACATTTAGTTGTCATGTGTCGCCAGTCTCCTCTGACCTATGACAGCTTCTGAATCCATCCTTTTCTTTTTTTTTTTTTTTTTTTTTTGAGACGGAGTCTCGCTCTGTCGCCCAGGCTGGAGTGCAGTGGTGAGATCTCGGCTCACTGCAACCTCCACCTCCCGGGTTCAAGCGATTCTCCTGCCTCAGCCTCCTGAGTAGCTGGGATTACAGGCGCCCACTATCATGCCCAGCTAATTTTTGTATTTTCAGTAGAGATGGAGTTTCACTATGTTGGTCAGGCTGGTCTTGAACTCCTAACCTCATGATCTGCCCACCTTGGCGTCCCAAAGTGCTGGGATTACAGCTGTGAGCCACCATGCCTGGCCATCTATCCCCTTTTTTCCTGACCCTGACAGTCTTCGGGAGTACTAATCAAGCATCCTCAATATAAGTATGACCAGCTGTCCCTCAATCTAAGTTTGTCTGAGTTTTTTGTTTTGTGTGTGTGTGTTTTTCATTATTAAATCAGAATAAAATAAGACTTTTTTTTAAAGGAAATACCACTTGTTTAAATAGTCCTATGTTAAGAAGTCATTTTACGTGGGCAAAAAAAAAAAAGCTGTGAAAACCTTCTTGCTTTATTCTGCTCGTAATCAGACCCCAAAACTAGATCCAACAAGGTTAAATCAGGCATTGCAGTTTTTGAGGTACGTGCAGATTTTAAGGACTTCTTACGATTTAGTAAGGCATTCTTTCCAAGTTACTCTGCCTTTGAAAATGTTAGATGCCCTGCCAGCCAATTGGAATGGAGCTGGAAAAGAGTGCCTCCAGTGCCCCTGAAATTAAGCTGAACTGGGGGTGCCTGGCTTTTGCCTGCTCAGGTTGGCGTTTTTCTGACACACAGATTTTTGTTGCCGTGCTCTGGGGAGGTCAAGCAGGGTAAATGCTGGAAATATCTTTGGTCAACAAGAATCTACTGTATGTCCTAGAGATGAGAAAAAATGTGTGCAAATGACATCTTTATGTACTAATCTTGTTTTTGTATTTCATCATTTAAATCATTAATCAAATAAACCATATAAGCTCCCAAAATAAAATGTAGTTTTAATAGAGATTAGGTGTCTAAACAGGAATGGAATTTAAATGTTAATGGTATTAAAATAAGAGTCAGTAAGGGATAAGAATGTTAGCCCATTTTCCCTGGCTTCTGCACCATTTATAGATATTCCATTGCCTTGGGTAGTTATTATAATAGTGAATAAATGGAAACCTACATAAAAGCTGTCTTTAAATGTGATACAGATGAGGAATTTAAAGATAAAGTTGTTCGAAGTTATTTTTACAACAATACGTGGGCAAATTTCCATGGTCTTATGACGCAGTTTAAGAACAGAATTTAGATTTTTATATCTAGTTATACATTTTGGATGGGGTTGAAAGGAGAATTTAGATTTAATGGTTACTTTTTATTCTTGTAGTCACAAAATACTGGGAGATAAGAATGTTTATATCTAAAACTATAATTTTGTAATTATTGATTTTCACATTCCCATAATTATATCATCAAAATAGCTTAAATGAATACTTACTTATTTTCTTAATGATTTGGCTTATTATTACACTTGTCATAAAGAAAGTAAAGACCACATAGGTGGGAGAATGATCAGGGGCCTTGGAGTCAATCAGAACTGGGTTCAAATCCCGACTCAGACACTTTAATCTGCAACAAGTCATCTAGCCTCTCTAATTGTTTCTACATTTTTGAAATGGGGATAATGACACCATCGTGTGTTGCAATCATTATCTGATAAAATATACACAAAATACTATGCTCAGTTTCTAAAATAAAGCAAGTTACATTAATTGTTTTTCTATTTTATTCCTAAACAACCATAGGGAAGCCAATTTTTTAGCCTAGCACTTCTCTGGATGCACAGGTAAGAGATTTACTGAACAATTGATTCCCTGTGTGTCTTAGGGAGAGGGCCTGAGACTTGAATAGGCAGAGCAAGTCTAAAGAGAGAAGAAAACTGCTATCCAACCCATAAAATAAGATGTTTTAAACTCTTTAGAAAAGATGACAATGTCTTCCACAGATAAGTACCTCAGAGTGATGATTTGGAAAGTAAATCTTTTTTTTTATTATTATACTTTAAGTTCTAGGGTACATGTGCACAACGTGCAGGTTTGTTACATATGTATACATGTGCCATGTTGGTGTGCTGCACCCATTAACTTGTCATTTACATTAGGTATCTCTCCTAATGCTCTCCCTCCCCCCTTCCCCCACCCCACAACAGGCCCCGGTGCGTGATGTTCCCCTTTCTGTGTCCAAGTGTTCTCATTGTTCATTTCCCACCTATGAGTGAGAACACGCGGTGTTTGGTTTTTTATCCTTGCGATAGTTTGCTGAGAATGATGGTTTCCAGCTTCATCCATATAAAAAAAAAATACAATTGACAAGAAAATAAAAAGCTAAAGTATTGAATCTAGGGATAAAAAAAGAATCTTTGAATAGTGTGGTTGGTATCTACATTATGAATACAGAAATTATAATGGGTTTCCCTCTTAATAGGCTCATTTAAACAGAGTAACTGTTGATATGTCAAGCTACAATTAAATTCCATTATACCTAAGGATATTTGGTTGCTTGATTTCATTAGTAAAAATGAGAAACTGTATAGATATCATTCCTCAACAATATTTTAGAAAATGATTGCTTTGTTGTATATAAGTGCATCATCTAGCCAGAGGACACAGAACAAATGTGTCCAGAGCCCAGGCCGCTGGAGTTACATTTTATTCTGACAGTCACAAAATACTGCCCAGTGCCCACCTGGCCACAGTGGAGCTCTTGACCTGTCTGAATAGCTAGCCATCAGTCAATACCAGCTCATGGTTGTCTCATTAAATCCTCGGGTATTTTTATAAGTCAGGAAGTGTAATTTATGAGAAATAGCTGAAATTTTAAATGTTGGCAAGTAAATAATATATTTTCAAACCCCTTGGCAGAGCAAATAAAATATAAGTATGAACCAAATTTAGCTCATGAGCCAGTAGTTTGCACCTTTGGATCTAGATCAGCCAATCCTCAATAACTGCCCAATATTTTACAAGAAAAATCAACAGACTGGCATAACTTATTGTCTGTGCGGTCTAATTGGATGCAGACATTATCAAAACCTAGAAGGAAAAATATGGGTGCACAAACTAAGATTAAGCCAGGCACAGTGTAGTGTGCCTGTAGTCCCAGCTACACAGGAGGCTGAGGCGGAAATCCCTTGAGCTCAGGAGTTTGAAACCAGCCTGGGCAGCATAGCAAAACCTCATCTTTGAGAGAGAGATTAAGAGCCCTAGCAACTAAGTTCCTTGTTCCTTGAGAAAACAGATTGTTCCTTGAGAAAATAGATTATGCCTTGTTCTTTTTTGTGGGTCAGCACTTAACATAGTATCTGTTCCATAATAGGCTCTAAGTAAATGTTTGTTGAATTAACAAATAAATAAGCTTTAAGAAAAATCTTGGTAACTCTGAGGGCTTTGTTATACTTGTTAATGTAAAGAAATATTCTGTCTTCAAAGGCAGCAAGAAAATAGAAGAAAAGGAATAGTGGTGTAGCCTTAGAATTTGGAGTTGGCTTGAAAAGTAAGAACTCTGTATTTTCTATTTATCAAAATATATCTATTCTAGTAATTCTATAATACTGCAATGACTAATGAGAGCTTTTATAATATAAAGGGGTAAAATGAGATTTAACTTAAAACAAGAACCTAAACCAAGTATTTGTATGGAAATTTTATATTACAAAGTGCTTTCAACATGTTATTTTGCCTTAACACAGAACATCGCTCTGAGCTAGACATATATTGTATTCATTTTAAAGATGGAAAAATTGAACTATATGGGAAGGTAAGTGATTTTATAAAGCCTTGCATAAAATTAGCAATAGAACTTAATCTCTGACTCAGCTCATGATGGTTCTCTCCTAACAGGGAGGTACCCTGGGGAATTAACAATATAGAATTGAATCGGGTGAATTACATATGCACAATGGCACCTTCGTAAACAGGAAGGGTGGAAATGGCCTCTGCTATGGCACAGAAGAGGAAGGAAAGAAAAAGCATGGAAGGAAAGTGTAATGTTTTTCAAGAGGGTTTATCGATATTGGAGCACCTTATTCATCATGAAACTACTTGCCTATTGGTTAAGTCATTCAGCAAAATGACATAGATCAGCCTGATCCATATCATTTTATCTGGAAACATACTGTTCTGTGATTTTTTTTATTTCCTAGGTGTATGTCTTCTCCACTTGAGTGGAAATGTTATGAGGATCAGAGGCTAAAACATACTACAGTGCAAGACTCCAAAGCACTCTCTATTCAGAATTCATTGAATTTTTTTTTTTTTGAGACAGAGTCTTGCTCTGTTGCCCAGGCTGGAGTGCAGTGGCACAATCTCAGCTTTCTGCAACCTCTGCCTCCCGGGTTCAAGTGATTCTTCTGCCTCAGCCTCCCAAGTAGCTGGGACTATAGGCGTGTGCCACCACACCCGGCTAATTTTTTGTATTTTTAGTAGAGACAGGGTTTCACCGTGTTAGCCAGGATGGTCTTGATCTCCTGACCTGGTGATCCACCCACCTCGGCCTCCCAAAGTGCTGGGATTACAGGCGTGAGCCACCACGCCCAGCCTTATTGAATTTTTGATGGGTTAATAGGCTACATATATACTGGTGACAATACAACATAATGATTAAGAACATGGGACTTAAAGTCAATAGAGCTGTCAATGACCAGCTGTGTGACTTTGGGCAAGTTAACTCCACCTCCACGAGTCACATTGTCATCTGTAAAAGGGGTGACAGTAATAAGACTTACTCCATAAACTATAGTGAGAATTAAATAAATGAATGCTTGTAAGAACCTAGCAGCATGCCTGCTGATACATAATATGCCCTCAATACATGTTTTCAAAACTGCAACATACTGAAATTTCAAGTTAAGTAAAGTACATAAGCTAAATGTTGATATGTATACATTTGGAGAAGGGAAGTTTGGTGTTTCTCAAAAATAAGGTGAGACGTTGAAAGAAAAATTTTAAAAAGTGATCCAAAATGTATTTTTAAAACAAATTTTTAATTGATCCCACATGCCATGTACAATGTAGTAACAGCTCAAACAAGAAAAAGATATAGATGCAGCGTGATGTGCTATCAAAATACATTACAAACAAAATCAATTTGCAGACACAAGCTCACTAACTGAGGAAATCTTTCTACATGACATGGTTTACAAAGAAGAAAGAGTGAAGACCTGAGGTCTGGCTGGTCACAAAGAGGCCATTCAAAAGAAGGGATGTGTGAAATATTCTTTTTTGAGAAATTTTCCTTGTTCCCAGAAACACATGTAATTGTTATAAATGCATTATTTTATCAATGTCCAGCCAACTAATTTTCCAGCAAGTACTTGTTCTTAGATCTTTTATCTTCCCATATATTTTTTTAGATCCTAATTGCTCCTATGCACAGGCAAAATAAATGCAGTGATAGAAGTACATTAAAGTAAGAAATAAGAGAATACTAGTTTCTAAAAGGAAAATGATACACACTAAATGATCTTCATTATATTTAGGGTGATATATATGAGAGAAAGCTACAGCCAAGCAATTGAATCTTTTTTCTACCCAAAAGTAGCAGAAAAAAATGAACAATCACAGAGCAAATACCATACATTAATTTAGAGGAAAACTTGATGCCAATAGAAGGTAATAAACTACTCCATTGACACTTGCATTTTCATGTCGTTAGTATTTACAGGAGCCAATTCATGGAGCCTAAAAACTTTTATTAAGTAACACCTTAACTCTGAATTTTCAGCCTTTGAACTCAAGCATAGGAGTATCAGCCAAGCCCTCTCACACAACCAGCCATTGGACCAGCCCATGAAAGTCAGCCACAAATGTCCATTCAGAGAACATCCTCAGTTTCTCCTTGGCATCCTTCAGTGTCTGGGTTAGATTCCATAGGCCTGGAAGGCTTCTCCATTAGCATATCATCTCCCTGCCTCCCACTATCTTCCTTGGTCTCCTCGTGGAAAGAGTGTGGCAGGCAGTCCTGCTCTGAGTTACTCCAGACATAGCCAGGTAAAGTGATGTGGCTGTCAGGCTGTCTGCTGGCGATCTTGGCAGCTTTGCCAGAGATAAGCACCATGCGTGTGCTGGCCGCCACCTGTGACTGGCTGCTGGTGCTGTGCGTCACGGTGGTGAGCACTGAGCCACATCTGCGGCTGCCACATGGCGGTGTCCTTTTCCAATCCACGGAGAGATTCCACCGACTCCACATCTTCTTCACCTCTGCCTGAACCTAAGCCACGAGAAACATGCTGTGCATGAGAAATCCTAAAGGAGACCCTGCAGCCTTGTTACAAAGATGTTTGCCTTGATTTCAATGACAGCAATAATCATTGATTGAGGTTCCTCTACGTGCCAGGGACTTTATCTATGATTTTCTCTCAACCTCAAAAAACCTTCGAGACAAGTGTTAGTTTTGGAGGTGAGCAAATTGAAGCTTAGAGAGAGGTGAAGGGACTTGTCCAGGATCAGACTTTAAACAGAAGTTTAAATGCAGCCCATAGAAATACCTGACATATGGGAGAGGAAAAAAAGGAGATTCTGGGTTGGAAGAGAAACTCAAGATAAACATTGCCAGTGAGAACTTCAGAACTCTCGCGTGGCACATGACAAGCCCACTGGAACCCCTGCACTGAGACCTGCCCAAACTCAAGCATGGTTCTAGCAGCACAAGGTGGCATCCCTAGGATGATCTCAGCCATTGATAGTGCCTGCCTGAGAAAGCTCAGTGCTGCCAGGAGAATTTACTATTTGCTCTAGCCAGCACACACCTGATGATAGGCCTATGACTCCCCTTTCTTAGGGCATTTACTAAAAAGGTTCACAATTGTAAATATGTAGCTCTTCTAACTCAGAAGCATCTCTCTCAAGGACCTGAGAGCCATCCCTTCAAAATATAAAAATCAAGAGGGATAAGGCCTCTTGTCTCCCAGTCTCTGTGGGAAGATAGAATTCTATCTTAAATAACTGCCTGATTGCTAGCACAGCTGGCCTAAACGTGTTTATACTGACCAAATATTTTTTCACTTCTTTGACTCTACTGAGCCCTTACACTCCACCTCCCTCATTCTCCCTTTAAAATGCCCAAATCACTTCTGTGTGAAGTGGAATTGGGCTCAGCTCTTTCCCCTGCTGTCAATAGTTACTGAATAAAATCTGTTTTCACCACTTAAATTGCTGATGTCTTTGGCACCAGCTGAGGCTGAGGAATGGCATAGAAGGTACTCAATTTGAAATGTAACTGTCATGCTATCAATCTGCATTGGCAGCCTAAAGGAGTCAGAGCGAGAAAAGAAGGCTCGTGGATAGAAAAGCAGGCACTGCAAATGCATTCTTAATAGGGTGGGGCTCTTATTTCCATTCCTACTACTGAAGATTCATTTCTACTTCAATTGCCACTTTTCAGAAGAGAGTTTATTTGGAAGTTCCATGGGAAGCAGTGGAAATCTAGTATGCTGATGTCACCTGAAACAACAAACTTCTATCTGTTCATCTTGGCAAAAACAAATCAACACCTGACTGACAGAGCAGAAGCACCATCATCTTGGACAAACACCACCACTTTAAGTCCAGCTCCCTTTCTAACCTCATGCATTTTGAGGAAATCACTTCCCTTCTAACAACAAGCAGCCAGAAAGAGCAGACAGTATAAAACACTGATAAGACATCTCGGGCACAGAGGAAGTGGAGAAAGTCTCTTGGGTAACCACAAAACTTCACAGTCTACAATGGACCCCAGTAAAACAGTGGGTCCTAATAAATACATTCCTTTCCCTTTAGGTGCACCAAGATACGGAAGCTAAAAGCAGACTTGGGAGGCGGGGGGTAGGAGGGGCTGTGCCTGCAGCTGCAGGAAGATGTATGGGAAAAGACACAAAAATTCTCCCTCCCAGATAAGCAAGACAAAGAGATACAGAAGCAGTCCAAGCCTGTGATAAGCTCTCCCACCCTGAACCCTTAAAAACTCTTAGTCTGTAAGAGAGAAGGCTCTCTGACCTAACTTGGCCAGAAGCCCCTCCCAGGTTTATTCTCCAAAATAAACCCATCTTTGACTGTTGAGTGCTTTTTGGGTTTCTTTCCTCTTTCTTTAACTCTTAAACTGACCTACTTACCCCTCCTGCAAAATAAGGTAAGAACAATACACAAGTAAGTCAGGAAATTAATTTAAGCTCTTTCTGCAAGCACTGGACTAGCATGCCACAATGTCCAAACCCTAAACATGGTCAGAAGCATCAGCTGGTCTACCGCAATAAAAGTATCCATGCACTTCTGGGCCCTGCAGCAAGCTTAAAATTTGAGAGAAGAAACATGGCAGCTCATCCAACAGCAGGGCATATTAAAAGTTACAAGGTAAAATGTATTATTATCTAGTGTAGTTACTTCTCTCCAGCCAACTCCTAAATGAACTGAAATTGTCCCATCATCATCTTATAGTTCAAAAAACATCAAAATATTTGAATGAATTTGTCCCAGGGAAACTAATGAGTTTTGTACAGAACTTAAAACGGAATAGAAATTTAAGTATTAACCAGAATATGATGTTCACTGTCCATCCAAGTGTCTGTTTGTATTCCAACAAGTTGCTTTTTAATGTCAGAGTGTACAGATGAGTTCACATTTAAAAGTGCTAGAAGAGGAAGACTTTAGGTTATTTACACTAATTCTTTCTTTTCCAAAATAATTTATGATTAAAATAGCTTCCTTCTCCTCACCCATTCCATCCTGGAAATCCTGGAAATTCTAAAGAGATTCAGGATACATTGTGATGGCCATTTACAAGCTGAAGCGAGACCTGTCCAAGGTTCCTACAAACCTACCTCTCCATTGCAGTAGCAGTAGATGATAGACACAAAGAAACCCTGCAGACAAAAGAGAAAGTCAGCCCACTGCCAACTCAGAAACTCACAGCACTTAAGCATCTTGTGCCAAAATATGTATGTCCAAAAATTGTTTTTTTATGATTCCTTCAGAGAATTATATACAAATTATTCTCTCCTAGTGTTTCCAAATCCTTATGTTTACATTAAATTTGTTTGACGTCTTTCCTTGGTGTCAGCTGAACCAAATAAGTCACTAAATAAAGCATTCCAAGATACACAAGGAATAGGTTTCTATCCTATCAGTTTCATTTATGTTGTGACCCATGGATCACATAATACCTATCCTCTGCTTGGTAAGAGGAAGTTATAAGCTGTAAATGCTGAAAACTACAAACATAAAGTATTGTATGGTAAGAATACAAAGAAACCTTTTATTTCGTTCATTCAAAAATATTTATTGAGCTTATGCAGTGTGGTAGCTGTTCAGCATGACAGGGGCAGGGATAAACAATGTAAACAAAACAGACAAGTTCCCTGTTCTAGAAAGGAAGAGACATGGATAAAATATAAACAAATAGCACATGAGAAAAATGCAAAATGAGAAGGGTTATGCAAGAAAAGAAACGAGTGATTTTAAAAAGAGTAATGTAGTGGATGTATTAGATGAGGAACTCAACAAAGTATCTCTGAGAGAGTGATATTCAAGTGTGTTTCAGTGACAAGAACAAGTAGCCAGCTGTGTAAATATTTGGGGAAAAAGCAGTCCAGGCAAAAGGAATACAAGTGTGAGCCCTAGAGGCAGAGGTGAACTTAAGCAACAGAACGTATGGAAGCAATATTGTGCCCTAACTTAATGAGCTACATGGAGGCTGGTGTGATACAGGGTGAGAGGCAGACAGGCTCCACGACATGCAGGGCTGTGTATGCCAAACAATGGTGTGTGAGTTTTAGTTTGACTGCAACTGGAAATCTTTGAGTATTTCTGGCAAGTATATGACATGATCAAATGTATATTCTTAAGATTCTCCAGACTATCATATGTGGACTAGCAAATGAGTAAGCAGGACAAAGAGTAATCCATGTGAGAGAAGATGGTAATTACAGCTTCAAATGAGATAAAATGTGTGCCAGCAACCTCTTCCTCAGTTTTGCCTCCCCTCCCCACTCCTTTTTGCTCTTTCCTGCCTTCACCTTCTTTTACTTTTGTTTATCTTCCATACACACAAGCAGAGGACCTCATTCTTATAGGTGTTACATATTTTACAACAAGATGTTTCCTTATCTCTCTGTCCAGGCTTTTTTTGTGTGAGGAACAGCTCCAGAACTGCTCCTGCTGTGAGCAGAGGATTAACCTGACCTCTATAGGACAGAAAAGCACAGGCACTATAGAAATATTGACCTTTCTGTACCCCCCAACTCCCCAGACAGGTGCATCAAAGCCAGAGAGAGTGCAGAGAAAAAGGTTGTAAGTGACCAAAAGGAAAAAAAAACTGCAAATTACAAGAATCAGATGACTAGGCAGCACCCTTTACCTGAAAGGAGTTGAAGAAGAGCTCACAGTGCATGCGGATCTCCCACCCGAGCCCAGTGAAGGAGTGAGGCAGGCATACGAACACGATGTAATGCACTCCAAAGACTAGGACCAGGACCAGTGTCGATTTGGCCAGTTTCCTAAAGGAGAACAGCAAGTCTTTTCATTCATTAACTAGAGTGCCTTTCAGTAAAGACAGCATGCTGGAGGAAAAAAAAAACTTAGCAGAGCTAATGGGGGTGGGGCTGACACTTTCTTTTTATCTTTTCTTGAGACAGGGTTTCACTCTATCTGTCTCCCAGGCTGGCGTACAGTGGCGTGATCACAGCTTACTGCAGTGTCGACCTCCTGAGCTCAAGCAATCCTCCTGTCTCAGCATCCCAAGTAGCTGTGACTACAGGTGCTTGCCACCATGCCTGAATATTTTTTTAATTTTTTTGTAGAGACGGGGTCTCGCCATGTTGCCCAGGCTTGGGCTGACCTTTCTCTTTCTCTTTGGATCCCACTGCTTCTGTTAGTTTTTTCCCTTCCCTCCTCTTTCTGTCACTTACATACTAAATCAGGTAGTTTATTCTCACTCCCTGTAATTGCTAGCCCCTAAATCTCTCCAGTCTTATTTCCACTCTTCTTGCTTAAAGGAATCTATTTACATAAAGTTGTAAAATGCCTTTTTTCTGTCCTAAGTTTCCTTTAACTTCTACATTTGAGACTTAAAGAAGTGTTACTTCTATCCAGATTAACTGCCTTTACTTTCATAGAAGTAGTTTAGCTTATTTTGTTCATTTTAAAATCAATTACTCCCTTGTTTCTTCTTACATTTGTATCTCCATTTTTCACTGATGATGCTTATTTTGGGAGACATTTTATATTTTTCTATGAGCCATATGTGGTCAGTTCATCTTGACTTCTCTGAATATTCTCTGCCAAATACTCTGTCTCAAAGTGCCTTTAGGTCTATTTTGTCTGTTTTTTTTTTTTTTTTTTTGGCAAACTAAGTAGTTTGATATAGTTTCATCATTCTCCTTAACTGCCTCTTTCTACAAGTTTTCTTAAGTATTTGGAAGAATTCCAGGCTTTCCAATATGATGGTTATTCTAAGTGGGCTTCCATGATCCCCCCTCCTGCTATTTTTGCCCCTGTTTTATCCTTTCCCTCTAAGTGTAGGCAAGACCTGGGACTTGTGTCTAACCAGTAGATTATGGCAAAGATGACAGCATCCCACTTCTGAGATTACATTGCATAAGGCTGTAACTTTCATCTCACTAGCAGACTGGCTCTCTTGCTTGGTTTGATGAAGCAAGCCACCATGTTGTGAACTGCTATACTGAGAGGCCCATGTGGCAAGGAAAGGTGGCATCTGGACAACAGCCAGCAAGTAACTGAATCCTACCAACAATCACATGAACTTAGAAGTAGATTCTTCCCCAGTCCAACCTTAAGATAAGACCACAGCCCCAGCTGACAAATCAATTGCAGCCTGGTAAGAGATCCTGAAGCAGGGGATCCATACCCAGATTCCTGACCTACAGAAACTGGGAAATAGCAAGGGAGTTGTTTTAAGCCACTAGGTTTGTGGTCATTCCTTTTGCAGCAATAGATAGCTAGCACCCTCAAGCATACTATTTTCTGGGAGGTTTTCCTGGAGTGGGTGAGGTTATACTTTTTATCCAAGAAATTGCCAAATCTGGCTTCTTCTTTCATAATTATTGCAAATATCTCCCTTTCTCTGTGAATTATTTACACTCTAATAATCTCAAACAATTGACCCTCTTCCTTTCTCACTAGTCTTTCCTCCTGCTGCTTTATTTGTTTATCTGTTTTTCTTCTTGGAAATAAGCTGTATGAGTGAGTACAGATCACACTAGACTAAGGCTACAGAGATCTTGATTCAGGTTCCATACTTGATATTAACTACCTGTGTGAGTGTGATTTAGTTTTATCTCCAAAATGAGGAAATAGGGCCTAGAAGTCCATATGAGCTATAATATTCTCAGGCTTTACTGGGAATCATCTTCCATGTACATACACTTTCCTATCATAACCCTCTTGACAATAGGAGCTAGAATGTCCCATAAAATCATGTTGAAATCATATTGAAATGCCTAATGTAGAAGTAGGTGGAGTTGTACATTTCCTACACCTCATTGTCCTCTGCCTGTCTTATCTCTCACTAGTACCTGAACCATCTGCTCCACCCACTCATCCTCACATTCAGAGCTTCCCTGCAGCCTACGGGCTTTCTCCTATGCTGCTCCTGGTACTCACACCTCATACTTTGAGTTACCTACAGCCTATTCAATATGAAGATTCTACCTTAAATCTGTTCCATCCAAGGCAAGATCCTTGATAAACAGTGGGTTCCTCTGACCTAACTGGTTCTTTCAACCGTCAGGGCTCCCTGGGATGTGCTTGTTCTCCTGAATCCTGATGGTGAGTGCCCCCTTCCCACCACTGTCTATGTGGGCAGGACACTGAGTGCCTTCATGGCATTTTAGTTCAGCCTAATCAGATAAAAGGGGACAGAATTAACTCACTTGCAAAACCTTGAAAGTCTTGTCTAACATCACTCTTAAACAAAAATTATATTTCCTCCTTTAAGATGAAAGGGTAGGCCGGGCGCGGTGGCTCACGCCTGTAATCCCAGCACTTTGGGAGGCCGAGGCGGGCGGATCACGAGGTCAGGAGATCGAGACCATCCTGGCTAACACGGTGAAACCCCGTCTCTACTAAAAATACAAAAAATTAGCCGGGCGTGGTAGCGGGCGCCTGTAGTCCCAGCTACTCGGGAGGCTGAAGCAGGAGAATGGCGTGAACCCGGGAGGCGGAGCTTGCAGTGAGCCGAGATCGCGCCACTGCACTCCAGCCCAGGCGACAGAGCGAGACTCCGTCTCAAAAAAAAAAAAAAAAAAAAAAAAAAAAAAAAAAGATGAAAGGGTAAATCCTCCCAGAGACCGTTCTCAAAATCAAGCTACTGATTTTTCCTACTGTGTATGACTAGGAGCCCAAAATTAAGTTAAAACAAAAAATACACCAGTGTAGCACATTGTGAAATTATCACAAATGTAAACATTGGGGACAGTTTGGTTCAATGTAGAATAAGGAAAATTTGCTTTAGGCAACCAAAATGTAGTGGGTATCCTCCAGGCTCAGCCATCTGGGTTTTTCTCCCTTTTTTTCTAGGACTAAGCTCTTCTATAACTCCATGGAGATAGAAGTTTGTTTATTAAAAACAGGTAGTAATTATATTCATTTTCTATTGTATAACAAACTAGTATGAATTTAGTGGTTTAAAACAATACTCATTTGTTCTCTCTCAGTTTCCATAGGCTAGGAGTCCAGGCACATACCCTGGGCCCCTGGCCCACAGTCTCTCAAGGCTGAAATTAAAGTGTTGGCTGCATTCTTATCTGGGCCTCAGGGTTCACTTCTAAGTTCATTCAGGTTGCTTGAAAAATCCCAGATTCTTGCAGTTGCGGGGCTGTTTTTTGGCTGTCAACCAGCGGTCACTCAATACCTGCAGGCTTTTCTCAGGTTCTAGCTATAGGCCCTCACAACATGTCAGATTGCTTCCTCAAAGCCAGCAGGAGAATCTCTCTCCAAGCTCACAGGATGGAATCTTATATAACACATCATAATCACAGGAATGACTATCCTAACATCTTTGTCATATAAAGTAAACTAACCAATGGAAAGGCTACCCCATCATAGGTCTTAACCACACTCAAGGCGAAGGGTATTGGGGGAGCAGGATTTTACAAGGCTTATACACCCATGGGCAGGAATCTTGGGGGCCAATATAGAAATATGCCTACCACAGTAATGCAAATAATTCCTGCCCATAGAAATACAAATTCTGTCCAGTGGAATGTAACTAATTATAGCCCTGTGAATAGTGATGAGCTTTGCTAGTTTGCATATGCCAGGCAAATGTGTACATGGGTCATGGGTCTGGCTGTTCACTTAAAATGGACTTTTACTCTCTATTCAAATCATGTAGCAATCCTGGGCACTGATTTTTTTCAGCGTCCATATGGCCACCCATGCACATTGTACGTTTTTATACCCTGGCTCTCTGAAAATGCACAGCTGTCTAATAAGATGATTCAGGGATGTACCAACTGATAGCAGTCTTCTGGTTTGCTGGAAACATGGTGTGGTCTGTGTCCAAGGGCAAAGCCACGAGAGGAATGCAAAGAAGTCAGGTGGTTTTGGGACTCAGTGTCCTGTTTAGAAAATAGATTCCTAATTCTGTGCTCTCTCTCCCTAGGTGATGTCTCTCCAGGTGAGCAGCTCTAAAAAATCTCTGATTTTCTTTTAAGAATCAATTTAGCTTTAAAAAATTACTATTGCTCTTAAGCCTTTCTTGATCAATTCCCGTGGCCTTGAATTAATCCTTCACTCTTTTCTGTATACATAGCACTTTGTATGGGCATCTCTGTTGGTACTTTCCCCATTTTATTTAATTAAATCAATCATAGTATCTATCTCTCCCACTCTCTCTGTCTCTACCCATCCCCACCTAAATTGGGGGTTCAAGGAGGGCACTCAGCATGACACTACTGGCCATTAAGCACCATGCTCCTGTTACATCCCATGCTGTTTGCTTCATTTTATTCTAACAACCATGGGAGACAGCTATTATTATCCCATTGCCAAGAGAGGATAGAGGCTCACAGAGAGAAAGTATCCATTCAATGTGATGCAGTAAGTGATGGATGCGGCCTTAAAACCTCTCCTCTTTACTCTCATGCTACGTAATAAATACTGGTTGGATTTATTTTAAAAAAATAAACATTAAATATGAGTTTTGTCTAACATTAAATGGGAAGTGAAATTAGTCAAAACATTCAAGTATTCTTTTTCACTGAATCTTGCATTTTTTCATATCTGTTTTTCCAGGCCTGGCAACCTCTTCTTACTTTATGAAGTAACTGAGTTGTAATTTAAAAGGAAAAAAATGTATTATCCATCTTATTAAATCTAATAGATGACTGAATTTTATTCACACAATTTTGTTTTAGGGTAAATGATTGTAAACTGTAGTTATACACTATGCCACCATTGAGGGAAACTGGTTAAAGGATATATGGGATCTCTCTGTATTATTTTTGCAACTGTATGTGAATCTACAATTATCTCAAGATAAAAAGTTGTTTTAAGAACTGATTGATTCACTCATTTCCATTTTAAACCACCATGCCAACTAAGGGATTTTATGTACTTTTCAGAAGTCTTTCTTATTTGTGTGTGAGCACACATTCACCTGGAGAGATTATCTCAGCTCCAAAAGGTGTTTTCTGTTTTTCATAGTAGTATGCACGGAAACATGCTCTATAACTGTTTTAGATGCCACCATTTGGAAATTTTGTATTGTTTTATTTTAGCAAGAATATTTGAACATTTGTTAGACAAAGGTAATAACAGAATGGAAGATAAGTTTAAAGGTACAAAAATTAGCTGATATAAATTTAAATACTTAATTAACCCTTATTGTAGGAACGTCACTGAGACAGGGACACAGATTTAATTTTCCTAAGCCTATTTAAAAAGTGAGATGCTATTTAAACTTGGAAATCTAAGGCCTCAGAAACAGAATATGGAATTGAATTCTCAAATTGGTGTCAAGTAGGTTCCCACATTTTTCTCTGAAAAAAGAGTCACTCTTCACTACATTTTTATCTGTGACTTAACTTTGGACATAATTAAGGATATTAAATATGTTTCAGCCATTAAAAAATGTATTTAGCTGAAAAATACTTTTTCTGACTTCTATTAGTCTAAACTGTTCTCATTAACAATTTCATACTTGAAATCTTCTGGGCACCAGATTATTTCAAAGTTATTCTGAATTCTGAGTAGTTGATTATTTCAATCCTTGATAAATTATTCTCTTCAATTGTTCTGGAAAATAATCCTCCATGAATTAATTCAAAATATTGTCTATTCTATCCATTTTTAAAGATAGGCCACCCTTTGTTCCCTCCAAAATTTCTCATGTCTTTTGAGCAACACTTTACTAAAAGTATTAGTTCATGTCATTCAGAATTAAAGAAATAAGCAGCTTTGTTCAGAACTAAAGAAATAAGTAGCTTCTAAACACCACTACACTCTTCCACTTTATGAAGAAGAGTGAAAAGTTATTTACATTTTTTATTATTCTATCCTTTGGCCTATGTCTTCTCAGATGGGATGTGACATGAGAGACAAGCTATATTAGTATAGCATAGACCTTTCACCATAAACTCATGCACAATGTATAATACTACCACTGACAGCATATTAAAAATAACTGGCACTAGCAGCTGCTGATTTGTTAATACTGTGCATTCTATGGGCATAGGATACTGTGAATCCTGCAGGTCATACCTGTAGTCTTTGCAGCTCAACAGTAAATACTACCTGTAGGGAGTCCCCCTGAAACTATTGCTAAGGAATAAAAGTTGAAATGCTCCTCATTATTGTAAATACAAAGTTGCATGCAGGATTATGTAAAGACAATGCCAGGTTGGACTGCCAGAATGAGCCAACAGCACGTGATGTGCTTCCCCCTGCAGAGAGCCTATGAATGGACGTGTAGTCAGCGAGGTTTCACATCACCAAGATTCCTATCCCAGAAAAGCAGATGTTCATGGCTCTGGGAATGGAATGCGACCCTTGTGGAGAGCCTATAAACGGACGCATGGGGGGTGCCTGTCCATATGGATAAGATAGGGCTATAAACGCCCTCATCTTGGACAGCTCTTCCAGGCCTCTTTAGGGTTAAGGCATACTCCCTTCTGAGAATTTCTGGTCTAACCGGTTGTCTAGCTTCACTTCCTCTTTCTGTGGATTGTTTGTAATCAGCTTTTGCTGCAACTGTTACTGCTGATTAATATCTTGCTAATAATAGGTTATGGAAAGAATGTGTTTCTGTTTTAAGGCTCTGTTAGAAATTACTAATGCACACACTATATTGTAAATTCTTATCTCTGTATACTGTACTTCTGCATACAAATGTTATGTTAAAGAATTACTTCATCCCCATGTGACCATCTCACCTCATAATCAAACGACCCTAAATCCCTCACTAACCTACCCCACCCTCACTAAACTTAATAATAAATGCTGGTATATCCAGTGCATTGTTGGCACTGTGGGACCAGAAGGTGGTGACCCCCCTGGACCCAGCTTTCACTATCTTGCGTGTGTCTATTATTTCTCAACCTGCCGATCTGCCTGGGAACAAAGAGAGAGCCCCGTTGCATGGCGGGCTGCTGGCCAGATCCCGCAATAACTACCTAAATGGTGGAGAGGACTAAATCAACGAGGACTTATGGAAGATTTGTGAGAGAAGATCAAAATGCTGACTATGATGTTTTTCCTCTCTGTGTCTGAGATAGCATTTCATAACAATCTGAGACAGAAATAAATAGTTAACTGGAGATTATAAAGCCAAATCCACATCTACCTGATTACTAGATGTATGTGTCCAGTTGGATAGATGCCACTAATATTCAGAATTTCCAAAATGATCATTATGCAAAATGCACACAACCTTAAGATAGTTTGATAATAATCACAAACATTCGATTTGTCCTTTTCTTCATGAAAGGCTGAAGAATGGACCTCTCTCAGTCAATATATTTGCATATTTAGTGAGAGACAATTTGATGTAAAGATTAAAAACAATACAGCAAATCCACTTGATCTCTTCAGTTATGACATATTTGTAGAATGCAAATAAAATTGTCTGCCAAGATCATCAAGATATTTTCTGGGAGTTCATATATAGTTGATGAGAACATCCCAATCTGCTAAAAACAGATCTTAAAATATATTTAGAATTTAAGCACAAGGGGTAGCTTTTGGGGTTACTTATGTTTTCTTAATATATATATGCTTTTCTGATAAATCACACAATAAATATACATTCATAAATTTAATCTCTTAAAGATATTTCAAATCAATTTATATCTGTTCTTTACTTAAATAGTAACCAAAGGCTGGGTATGGTGGCTCATACCTGTAACCCCAGGACTTTGGGAGGCCAAGGCAGGCAGATCACCTGAGGTCAGGAGTTTGAGACCAGCCTGGCCAACAGGGCAAAACCTCATCTCTACTAAAAATACAAAAATTAACTGGATATGATGGTGCACACCTGTAATCCCAGCTACTCGGGAGGCTGAGGCATGAGAATTGCTTGAACCCGGGAGGCAGAGGTTGCAGTGAGCCGAGATTGTGCCATTGCACTCCAGCCTGGGCAACAGAGCGAGACCCTGTCTCAAAAAAAAAAAAAAGGAAAGAAATAGTAACCAAAATATTTCCTCTGATGGATGCCTCTCCTGAAATTACCTGTATTGCTTCCTTGTGTCATGCCCAACTGCATTGGTCTCCCAGATTTTGGTAGCTAGAACTCTAACCGTATTCAGAAACAGAATAAAATTCAGCTGAAAAAGAAGGTAAGATTACAAAGAATTATTGTTAGTCTTCAAGATTTTTATAAACATTTACATAAATTGAAATTTTTTCCATTCAAATAAGAAAAATTGCCCATTTCATAAATGTGAACAGGGGAACCTGAGATCAGATATTGGAAGGCTAGTGATTCTTGATTCACCCTCATGAAAACACAAAGAAATACAAAGTTTCAACAACACTGAAAATACCAGAGGATGATCTGCTGGGATCCACAGGAGCTTTCTAAACTGAAGTTTAGATGAAGCCCTTTGGCAAAGTGGCAGGACAAAGGGTAATAGTTATTATATAAATGTAATCAACTGTCCTCTTTAAAATGAATTCTCAGCTACTTCTCTACTTTAGAGAGAGGAATAATAGAGCTATTTTGGGGATTCACTCTGTCTATGATGTATGAAAAGTATTGGGTGAAGGTAATATGAGGTGTGTTTTTTTTTTAAAGGGAAGTAAGATGTTATATAAGAAAAGGCTCCCAGTGTAGTCAATGAGATTGATTTTTTGAATGTTATAAGTGTGAATACCACTAGAGATAATCAAGTTCTGGCTTTTAAAAGGGGAGGGAGGGGAGTGTTGAAGGAATAAGCCCCTTTCTGTCTGAGGACCTCAAGGATCAGTGAAGACATTCCAGATGACGATGAAGAACATGTCTCCAGGTCTGGGGTCATAAGGGGATGGAGGCCTGAAACTCTGGGTCCCTCCATTCAGGGAGATGTCTGCTTTCCAGAAAGTGCTAGTGCTTAGGAATAATGGAAATGTAGATTGCCAACAGTAGGCACTTGTCCCTGCCAGAGCAGGGGCAGAAGAGAAAGCCATCAAGTCCTGCAGTCCTGGGGATAACTTGTCTGGCAGAGTCCTCAATCATTTCTAGAAGTTAGAAAATTTTGGTTATCAGAGGATTTGTGCGCCTCAGTCCCAAATTCAGCTGACTGACTGTATCAGCCCTGAACACCCCACCAAACTCACTGCTATCCGACCACTGACAACCCTGTGAGCACCTCTCAACAATCATAACTTTCTACAAAAACTGAGGGCTAGGTCTTGAGCCCCACACATGGGGGAAAAACAAAGTTGTGCTGTGAGCTGATGAAAGGAAAGGGATGTTTCCAGGCCGATAATAGCTGCCATTTATTGAACATTTTCTAATTTAAAACCTTACATGAACATGGAGGAGACACTTTTATTTTTTTACATCCATTTGTTATGGATGAAGAAACTTTAGCTCAAAGAGATTAACTGCTTTAACCTGGAATATCCACCAATCGGCTAGAATTTGAACCAGGTCTATGTGAGTCTGTATTGTGAATCCTTAACCACCATCTGATACCTTCTGTTCAGGAGGACAAAAAGATGCAAAACATGAGAGTTGAGGATTTCCATCTTCACCCACTACAACTCGCAGCTCACAGATAGATTTTGTTTTAATAAGAAGGTGAAAAGCTACTTGAGTACTGCTCAGGTCACTGAGAAAGAAGCATGTGAGTGCTACTTTCTGAATGACAAGATTTATTTCATGCCCCATTAATTCCTGTCTCTCTAAGACAACAGTCACCGGCAATACGATGTAGCTGAGGTGAAGATATTGGGGAGTGATGCATGGAACTGCTGGGTGAAGGACTAAGTGCTAGGAGCTGAAGCTGGAAGAGCTGTGGGGCAATACCAGCTGGATTGCCATTTGTCACACCTTATCCCGGAAAAGGAAGAAGTATAGATGGCTTCTGATG
Organism: Pan paniscus; assembly: GCF_029289425.2. Taxonomy (NCBI): domain Eukaryota; kingdom Metazoa; phylum Chordata; class Mammalia; order Primates; family Hominidae; genus Pan; species Pan paniscus. The sequence goes on along the minus strand of NC_073262.2, from coordinate 111,096,517 downwards.
GGCCAACCTTAAGCTTCACCTTATTAAAAGACCCAGGACCAAGCACTCTGTCCTTTAGTAGACTACACTAAATAAATCTGCACCCCCCACCCCCAGAAAAATTGACTAAAGGAAATACATGCTGATCAGTCCACCCATTTAATAACTGAGAAGATACGTTCAAGGCCAACCAAATTGATTATGGAAAGAATTAAGAATTTTAAAATATTAAGACCAAGTAAAACTTGATGCCTTAAAAGATAAGTAACAAAATACACACATGACATATATACACACATATTGATACATGCGAGAACAGCTGGATGAAATTCTAAATAATTATTCTGAATAATTTAGAAAAATATAGACTATGGGTTAATTAGAAACTAAGTTATTGACTACTAACTATGGTAAATGAATTGACTCTTAGTCTCACAGCAGCTCTATGAGACAGGCATTTTCTTGTCCCCATTTCACAGATGAGGAACCTGAGGCACAGATTCCACATATTTTGCCCAGCCACACAGCTAGCAAGCGGCAGGGCCTTAATGCAGCCCATGCGGCCTGGATCCACACTGTACACCCTTAACCACTGCACTATAGTGTCCATAAAATAGAGTTGAGTTAATAGTAGACTGAGATGGAGACAGAAATTTAAGAGCAGGATTGACTAACAAAAGATTATAAGGAATCTAAAATATAACCAAATTTTAAAATCACTATTAGAACAAAAAACAGTAGATCTGACAAAGCAAGAAAATGAATTTGGCAATTTAGGAGACACCTGAAGAATCCTCTGAAAGGGAGGGAAAAAGAACAAAGACTTGAGAGTTTGAGAAAGGGTGTTCGAGTGAGGATGTGGCCAGGGATATAAGAGTGGAAATTGCTACACTTTTGGCTTTGATGATGGAGGAAGGGACCAAGAGTCATGGAATGCCAGTGGCCTCTAGAAGCTGAAAAGGATAAGGACTCCCCCCAGCACCTCCAGAAGGAAGGCAGCCCTGCTGACACATTGATTTTAGGACTTCTGACTTCCAGAACTATAAGAGAACAAATGCATGTTCTTTTAAGCCACTAAAAAAAGAAAAGAAGAAGAACAAAGACAGCTGTGAGGAGGTATATGAGGTATAAGATGCCTATCTGGAGGATGTGGCAGATTACTTCTTTTTCTGAAGAAAAGATAACAATAGAATAAATCAATTAAAAACATAACAGAAGAAAAATCTTGCACTAAAGGAAGACTTGAGTCTGCAAATGGGAAGGTGACATTTTATACCAGGCAAAAGAAATAAAAGAGAATAAGACAAAGAGGAAGTTTCTGGTGAGATTTTAGTAGTAGTAGTGCTAGTACTACTAGTAGTACTAGTGCTAGTACTACTAGTAGTACTAGTAGTAGTAGTGCTAGTACTAGTAGTAGTACTAGTAGTAGTAATGCTAGTACTAGTAGTAGTGCTAGTACTAGTAGTAGTGCTAGTAGTAGTGCTAGTACTAGTAGTAGTGCTAGTACTAGTAGTAGTGCTAGTACTAGTAGTAGTACTAGTAGTAGTGCTAGTACTAGTAGTAGTAATTTTTTAAAATTAAGACATAATTCTAAGAAAAAAATCATTAAAAGGTTCTTGTGTATTTCATGTAAACTTCATGTAGGAAAAATTTTGCTTGAAGCAAACTACAGACAAAACAAAGCAAAGAAATTTAAAAAAAGAGAGAAGGCTTAGAATAACATGACCTTTAATAAACATTAAAGCCAATAACACATAGAATGAATTTTTTGTAAATATGGTTTTAAAATAATGCAAATATAGAAATCAAATTATTTTGCAATTAAAGATTCATTTTTTTAATTCCAATAGTTTTGGGGTAGAGGGGGTTTTTTTGTTACATGCTAAGTTCTTTAGTGGTGATTCCTGAGATTTTAGTGTACACATCACCTGAGCAGTGTACACTGTACCCAATATGTAGTCTGCAATTAATGATTTAAATAAAAGTAAAGATTTGTTCAGAGTGAACCACAGATGAACTAAAACAAAGAAAACATTTCAGCCATGGAAGTGCCGGCTGCTCAGGCTGTCCTGTCTCCGAGACTTGGTTCCTGGAGTTTTCTTTGCCTGGATCGTTTACTCTCTCCACTCACTCGCCCTTCCTAGCTCAGTTCTCAGGGTTCAGGCTGAATGTCACTTATTCTCAGAAGCATTTTTCATGTTTAAATGTTAGTCTCACTCACTAAACTTTAGCTGTGGGAGAAGAAATTCGTGTCTATCTTCTCCTCTACTCTCTCCTCTCCATTGCCTCACACAGGGCCTGCAATGTTCTTGGTGTTTAATCAAGATTTGTCCAATGAGAGTGAATAAATAGGCAAATGAGATATGCGTGCTCTAAACACTACTTATACTGAGGTAAATCAGCACATCCCCCTTCAATGTAGAATTTTCACTTCTAGGCATAACTCGCAAAAGATGTAATCATTTAAAGAAGTCAAAATTTAGGCATAGAAAAGGTAACTTGCAGTGAGCAGACTTTCTCTGCAGCGTCTCCAGGGATAGGAGCCTACCCTTCAGCATCCTGTGCCCAGGTGGGAAGATCCTGACTGATTATGGGGTTCTTCAGTGGATCCACTTGTCTAACTGAGCTAGGGTCACATCATCCACCCCAGCCTCCCGCAGCAATAAGGTTCTCCCTCACTCCCTTACTTTATATCTTAACATGTTTAGAATCAGGGCAGCCAAGAGAGATGCTATGTGTTAGTTTCCCTCAGAGACACTCTAAATACATCATATCTGCTCACCCCATGTATTGGCTTATTTTTCAATATCACAAACATAAGAACTTTTTTGCTTTGTTTATTTGCATATTGGTACTAAATGCTGAACTTTTACATAACAGGTAATAAACTCCCTGATCTCTATCAAATACTATAATTTGATTATCTGTATCACAAATATAAAGACAAAATATATAGTTCATTTCTAATCAGGTGGAATTCAATTTATAACTTGGAGACAGTTTCTATGGCAAATGTTAGAGCTTTAATTTCATTTAAAGTTATATTTCTAACTGACTTAGAAAAGAAAAGGAGTTCTGAAGGGGAGATTTTTCTCTGGGGGAAAAATCAATTTGGTATTTATAATTGTGTCAATGATCAGAGATTAAATTTTATCCATTTTTCTTAAAATTCCTTCCTTCCTAGTCAACCCTTGTTTTTGGTGACTGCACCTCTCCCTGCAACTGGGAGAAAATGAATCACTCACCCAAGAGCAGCTGAGAAGCATGTACCTTGTTTGTCCCTTTCTTTTCATATTTTGAAAAGTGCACTAGATATAATATTTTTAAAACTTATCACCTAAAATATTTCCTAAAGGCCTTTACTAGAAATACCATCTTATTCCTTCTGCCAGAGCTCCCTAAGATACCCTGGGACAGGTATGCAAAACAAAACATTTATTTTAAAAAAATTTAGCTCAGTATTTAATGCACTCTATGTAGTATGCAGCTTCCTCAGGAGTCACCTACTTGCTTAGTCATTCAATGTCATTCAATATTCAAATTTGATCATTACTGATACAATGAGCAAACCCATGATAAACACCACAAACTGTTTATTGACCAGAAAGATTAGTTCTTAGCTTGGATACACAATGATGATGTGAGGCATGATGAAACAAACATCTAAAAGTAAGTAAATATATGCCAATAAAAAGTGACCTGAAAAAGAAAGAATCTCCACTGCCCCATATATTCCTAATACCCATCAACATCTCTAATGCAAACCACAAGGTGTCAGTTACGTTAGTTCTCTGGAGGGTTATTTAAAGGTCAAAATCTCTGCAATAATGTTGTCAGATAAACATTGGACAAGATATCCCCAAAATGCTTCCCAACTTGAACATTCTTTGATTCTATGAATTATTTTTATGGAGTTGCCAGAAAAGGAACTACTGCCTGAACTACTGCAAAAAATAAGCATATGAATTCTAAAGTCTCAATGAGTGCCAGACCCTAATTCCCTAATAGGTTTTATGGTGTGTTTGTTTTTTTAATGCCAGTTAAGGGTTGCTTTAAACACTGAGTTTAGGATTTTCTCTTTTATTACTCCTATTCTGTAAGCATAGCTTAGATGTATGTACTATAAGAAAGGTGACCCTGGAAGAAATTTCTATTATTCAAATATAAAAGATATGTCATTAAATTAGTTATACATTTACATTTTATGACAATATTTACCTTTTCTTGGTTCTTTAAAAAAAAGTTCTCCTTATTGCACGTTCACATTTTAATTCAGCTAAGATGAATCAACTCATTATAAAGGAAAGTATTTTGAGACTTTACAGCATCTCCAAAGAAATGGATTTAAATGAATGGAATATGTGGGACTAACTCTCATCAAATAGCAAAAACCATGGATTGCCATCACGCTTGCTGCCCAAGCTCACCAGCTGCTGCAGCGCTGATCTCCTTCCATTACTCACATCAGCAGCTGACAGTTATTTACAGTTGTTACCATTTTAATAAAACTCTTTAATTCCTGTCTCTTTCTTAGAAGGTTGCATCAAGAGTACAGTCTCTCATACAGATGTCAGAATCAATCAAATAGGACTATGCACTTAAAGGTGAATAGTACCTCTCTTAGACATTTGCGTCTCCAAGCTAGTTCATCTTATCCATCCATAATAACACCTCTAGAGTTTTCTTTTTAAAACCCAAATCTGACCCACTTACTAACCTGCTTAAAATATTTTGATGTCTCATCACAATTTTAAGGAAAATTCCAACGTGCTTTAGCATGACATGTGAGTCCACTCCTATCAAACTCCACAGTCTGATCTCCTGCATATTCTGCAGATGCATTGTTCCTTCCAGCCATAGAAAACATAACATGCCCACTTGGCATGGGCTAATCTCTATGCCAGGAAAACCCTTCTCTGCACTCTACCTATTAAGTGATTTAGGTAAGTGATTTCTACTCTTCCTTTATACTTTTAGTTCAAATCTCACCTTCTTGGTGTTTCCTTTATTAAGCCCTCCAGACAGAGTTTGGTGCTGTCTCTTCCCTATTCTGAACTTCAGGATGGCGTCAGAAAGACTTGGATAAGCTTATATCACTACTACATGAACCACCATTTCTGTTACTACACCTCTACTATTACCATGCTACCACTAGTAGTAGTATTACTGCCTGTATTATAGGCTACTATTTACTGAATGCTTTTCATAGGTTATATTAAGCCCTTTAATAATCTTACATAGTCCTCCTAATAACCCTATGAAGTAGATATTACAATATCCAATTTCCTTTTTAGAAAACTTCATTTTAAAAGGGGCTAAATCATAGTACGGTCAGCAACTGGTAAGAGTTCACACAGGATTCATACACTTGTTCACACAACTACCAACCCTATAATAAAAACTATTATGAGTTGCACCTCCTCCGCTAATGACCTGTATGACCTTGGATATGAGTTTGACTGCTTGTAGACTAGTAAAGTTGGTAAGACTCAACAAAATCTAAGATACCCCCAGCTCCAAAACCCTATAATTCTAAGTCACATACTTCTTTGTGTGCCGGTATTGCCAGTTATAAAATTGAAACAATAATATGGATATATTTATGTCAGTTAACTATGAAGAAAACTATATTTTAAATGATTGTAAGGTACCTACATGTGGCATGCTTATCATATAATCTTATGATCCACTATAAGTAATATCATTAAATATATATTTATATTTTCATTCAGCCAATATTTCCTAGGCACCAATAAAGGTCAGGCATTCTAGGAAAATAAAAGAATAGATCATCCCTCCCCATGAGGAGCACACAGGGAAGACAGAGCTAGTAAGTAAAATGCAATACGGTACACTTCTAAAGTGTCTGATCACATGAAACACAACTAGCCTCCCACAACCATGTGAACACCCACTGCTTACACTGGCCAGGACTTTTGTGTAATTTCAGGTTTCATTGTTAAAGGAATTTGTCCAGTCCAGTGTTCTCCAAATAAGTCATTTAGGGTGCCATCATCATGATTTTGCCATATTGATATTATTTACCTACTATTGCCTACTTCATATCTTTCTTCAATCAACTTTCATTAAATTATTAAAATTCATATTTCATACCATTAAACATAAATAAAGAACCAGTAGAAGCTTTTATAAATAAAAGACAACTGTGAAATACATATGATGGAAACAAAAAGCCTTATGAAATGTTATCTAGATTGGGTTGCCTGTCTTACCTCCCCCTACCCCCAAAGAAAGACACCACACATGTGAGTGTTGTTCAAGACCAGGACCAAACTAAAACTTTCTCCTTGATGTGTTCAGAAGGGTTGGAAAGGGACCAATATTCATATATGATTCAATAATGCTTAATGACCTTGCATATACCACCTAAGTCCTCTCATGCACCAGGGTATGTGCCCCTACATAAGGAAACACTGCTCTAGCTTAAATCCTATGGCAAGAAAGAGCAAAAACTGTGGGCTCTGGCATGGCATTGCCTGGGTTTGACCTTGGCTTCAGCATTTTCTAAATGTATAACCTCAGGCAAGTTATATAACCTTTCTTGAACCCAAACTGGGAATAATAAAAATACCTACTTAAAAGTTATTTGAGGATTAATGCAAAAAAAGACTCTGAAATATGCTTGAAACAAAAACAGACTCAAATATTTATTCATCAGATGATTAATAAAATATAGGAGATTAACTTTGTTAAGAGACAAAGGAAGACTGTATTAGTCCATTTACATGCTGCTGATAAAGACATACCTGAGACTGAAAACAAAAAAAAGGTTTAATGGACTTACAGTTCCATGTGGCTAGGGATGCCTCACAATCATAACGGAAGGTGAAAGGCACATCTCACGTGGTGGCAGACAAGAGAAGAGAGCTTGTGCAGGGAAACTTCCCCTTATATAATCATCAGATCTCATGAGACTTATTCACTATCATGAGAATGGCACAGGAAAGTGACCCCATGATTCAGTTACCTCCCACTGGGTCCCTCCCACAACATGTGGGAATTCAAGATGAGATTTGGAGGTGAGGAACTTGTTGGGAACTGGAGCAAAGGTGACTTGTTATCTATTATCAAAGAGACTGGTGGCATTTTGTCCCTGCCCTAGAGATTTTTGGAACTTTGAATTGGAGGGAAATGATTTAGGTATCATTCCACCCCTGGACTCTCCCAAATCTCATGTCCTCACATTTCAAAAGCAATCACACCTTCCCAACAGGCCCCCAAAGCCTTAACTCATTTCAGCAACAGCTCAAAGTCCACATTCCAAAGCCTTATCCAAGACAAGGCAAGTCCCTTCTGCCTATGAGTCTGTAAAATCAAAATCAAGTTAGTTACTTCCTAGATAAAATGGGGGTACAGGCATTGGGTAAATACAGCCATTCCAAATGGGAGAAATTGGCCAAAACAAAGGGGCTACAGGGCCCATGCAAGTCTGAAATCTACTGAAGTAATCAAATTTTAAAGCTCCAAAATGACATCCTTTGACTCCATGTCTCACATCCAGGTCACGCTGATGAAAGAGGAAAGCTCCAATGGCCTTGGGCAGCTCTGCCCTTTTGGCTTTGCAGGGTATAGCCCCCCTCCTGCTTCTTTCACAAGCTGACATTGAGTGTCTGCAGCTTTTCCAGGCACATGGTGCAAGTTGTTGGTGGAGCTACCATTCTGGGGTCTGGAGGACAGTGGCCCTCTTCTCACAGCTCCACTAGGCAGTGCCCCATTAGGGACTCTGTGTGGCAGCTCCAACCCCCATTTCCCTTCTGCACTGCCCTGGCAGAGGTTCTCCATGAGGGCCTTGCCCTTGCAGCAAACTTCTGCCTGGACATCCAAGCATTTCCATACATTTTCTGAAATTTAGGCAGAGGTTTCCAAACCTCAATTTTTGACTTCTGTATACTTACAGGCTCAACACCACATGGGAGCTGCCAAGGCTTGGGGCTTGCACTCTCTGAAGCCATGGCCCAAGCTCTACATTGGCCCCTTTCAGCCATGGCTGGAGCAGCTGGGACACAAGGCACCAAGTCCCTAGGCTGCACACAGCACAGGGACCTTGGGCCTAGCCCACAAAACCACTTTTTCCTCCTAAACCTCCAGGCCTGTGATGGAAGGGGTTGCTGTGAAGACCTCTGATATGCCCTGGAGACATTTTCTCCATTGTCTTGGGGATTAACATTTGACTCCTTGTTACTAATACAAATTTCTGCAACCAGCTTCAATTTCTCCTCAGAAAATGGGATTCTCTTTTTTATTGCATTGTCAGGCTGCAAATTTTCCAAACTTTTATGCTCTGTTTCCCTTTTAAAACTAAATGCCTTTAACAGCACCCAAGTCACCTCTTGAATGCTTTGCTGCTTAGAAATTTCTTCTGCCAGATACCTAAATCATTTCCCTCCAATTCAAAGTTCCAAAAATCTCTAGGGCAGGAACAAAATGCCACCAGTCTCTTTGATAAAAGATAACAAGAGTCACCTTTGCTCCAGTTCCCAAAAAGTTCCTCACCTCTATCCGAGACCACCTTAGCCTGGATTTCATTGTCCACACCATTATCAGCATTTTGGTCAAAGCCATTCAACAAGTTTCTAGGGAGTTCCAAACTTGCCCACATTTTCCTGTCTGTGAACCCTTTGAACTGTTCCAACCTCTGCCTGTTACCCAGTTCCAAAGTCACTTAAACATTTTCAGGTATCTTCTCAGCAGTGCCCCACTCTACTGATACCAATTTACTTTATTAGTCTGTTTTCATGCTGCTGATAAAGGCATACCTGAGAATAGGAAGAAAAAAAGGTTTAATGGACTTACAGTTCCACACGGCTGGGGATGCCTCAAATCATGACAGAAGATGAAAGGGCACTTCTCACATGGCGGCAGATAAGAGAAGAGAGCTTGTGCAGGGAAACTCCCCCTTATATAATCATCAGATCTCATAACAAATTCACTATCACAAGAACAGCACAAGAAAGACCTGCCCCTATGATTCAATTACCTCCCACAGATCTCTCCCACAACATGTGGAAATTCAAGATGAGATCTGGATGGGGACACAGCCAAACCATATCAAAACATTTTGGTAAAGATAAAATTTGAGCAGGGCCTAGAAAGACAGTTTGATCACCTATCACTGGATGCTGGATGAAAGGATGGGTGAATGGGGAGAGTAACACAGCATGAAGGAAATACTTACATAAAGACAAATACCACAGTTCCTCCTTTTCTTTTCCCTAACCTGTAAATTCAAGATCTCAGGTTTCTGCTAGTACCATATAACTCTCCACACCATAATACTGGCATTCTCAAGGCCCTTTCATAAGTACCCAAGAGTAAGTCTGCTCAATTTCCCAATCCGTATTTTTGTGTCTCTGGTTTTATTTTGTTTCAGCTGTTATAGTGCCTCTTGGTTGACATCAGTGCAAATGCAGGTGCTTATGTCTCAGTCAGTGCCCCAGCTTGGTCAAAATGTATTGACTCAACCGATCTCACCTTTCCCACTTCTTTCAGGCCAGCTGTCCTGCCTGCAGCATCTCCTGCTTTTCAGGCTGAGCATCCCTATGCCTTCTCATGATGCTCCAGGAGGCCCAGAACCAAAACAAAGCATCACGTTCTTTTGTTAATTAGGAAATATTTCTCTTATATTTTGATCTTACAGGGAAGAATTAAAAAATCATCCTCAAATCAACCTCAAGATGACACAGGTGTCTGATAAATGATTACATTTGGGGACATTTATTTTCAGAACAAAATTTAGTATTTTCCAATGACTCTAGTTCTCTTAAACATAATTTTAACACACTTTAACAAAACAGAAAACAACAATGCTATAATTATAGACCCTACAATTCCAAAATTAAGTGATTCCTTCCAAACTTATACTGCAGTCTATGGTTATGTCTAAAAATCAGTTATCTTGACATGACTTCTCCTGACTGCTCATACTTAACAAATTCCTTTACTCTCTTAAATTTAGTTTACCTCATATATTGCTTAGAAATTCTGACCATAATTTATCTAATTTTACTCCTAGATATACAAACATCAAATTAATAGAATCTACAGTATTATAATAGCCAAAGACAGAATTAAGTAAGGGATCTAATTTGGATTTCAAATTCTGGGCAAATAGTTTCTTTGTTAGCATATATGATGCATATATTTACTTAAAACCATGCCACATGTAATGCATGACTAAAAAACAACTTTATATCCTAAAATTAACCTATTTTTAAAACTATGCACATAGCTATATAAATGGAAAGATTTTTCCCATAAATTCAAGACACAGTTTGACAGGTTTTAGAAAGCAAGTGAAAAGAACATGGCCACAAAACACATGTTAAAGTCTGTTTCATCATACTAGTCGTGTGACCTATATCTGCGTGAGCTGTAGTTTTCTCCTCTAGAAATTGAAAAGATTGCATAAAATGAACTCACAAGTTCTTTAATTTTACTTGCTTTGTGCTTTTACTTTGCCTCTTTCCTCTTCCCAGTTCCCCATGATATCTATTTTATATGCATGTTTTGTTTTTCCAACAAGTATTTATTGAGTGGTCATTCTGTGCCAGGAAACTAGCTAAGCTCTAGGTATCATAAGTTTAGAAAAAAAATGGTTCTTGTTTACATAAACCTTGCAGTTCGGTGAACAAGATGGACATTCAACAATGAAAGACATGATATATTGTGATGTTGAAAAGAAAAAGCCTTTCTGTGCCCTGTAGATTATAATTGGTAATCTAATTTAGATTGGACGGCATCAAGGTCACAAAGAAAAAGTAGTATTTCAAATGAGGCACAGAAGGAAGCACATTCCAACCTTCTAAAAGTACAGTGGGGCATGTAGAACAGCCCTGAGAAAAACACAGGCAGACAAGGTCAAGCAACTGACTGGAAAGCAACATAGCCAGGGTGTGGCATGTAAAGAGGCACAAGCATCAGTGAGCTATCTTTGCTGGATTATCAGAGATGTTAGATTTTATTATAAGTGCATGGAGTTCATTGGGTAGGGACATTGATCCTGAAGTCAAAACCCGGCTCCATCACTTAATATTGGGTATTCTTGGGCAGTTTCCTTATTTAGAGTTATTGGTCGGATTAGATACATTGATGTACATAAAACACTTAAAACACTGCTCAGTACATTGTAAGAACTATGTCGTGTTTGTTGTTGTTATTATTATCTTCATCCTTCCTGGCTTCACCACACAGAACAACTCAGAAGAAGGAGCACCACCCTCTGCACACATGGTGGTTAAGTTCTGGGCTTATTTCTCCCTTTACAGACAGCTTCTAAAGTAATATGAGGTATGTAGGCTTCATGGTCCCTAATAATGTGGCCTGAAATCCCAGGAGGAAAATATATAGGAGAGTTTTGCTGGAAATCACTGCAAGACCATTTCATTATCAGATTAGCCTAGAGATGTCAGCTGCTGCGTAGGAGACGGTGTGAGGCCAAATACAAATTTAAAAATAAGAGTCTTCATTCTCCCTGTTGAAAATGGGGGAAGAGATTTCACTTTCCTCCTTTTTCTTAGAGCATTTACCTTAGAAAACTTGTATGTACTTTCTTATCTCTTTGAAATGTTTATAAATCCTTTTGAAGATTAGATAGGCCTTTGGTCAGCTTTATGGCCCAGGAATGTCTTTCGCAAGGACCTAGGAACCATCTTTTTGAAATGCTAACATCAAGAGAGATAGCATCCCTGTCTCTCGGTTTTTGTAGGATAGAAGCTTAACTTCTGTAGGCACCTATCTTGAAGTTGCAAAACTTCCTCCTGACATAAAGAAATGACAAGCTTGTTTTTCCTCCAATAAATCTACTTAGCCACAACAGGTGGTCACCCCAATTACCAGGTAAAGTTAGGATGAATCATGTGTAGCATATAGTATTGTCAAGTCCCTTTTACTTGAGAACTAGTTATTGTGTCTCTTGAAAACGTGTATATAATGAGTTGTAACTGCTTGGCTATAAAAAGGAGTGAGATTTCTTTCTCTTTGCAATCTCTTAGCAGATTGCGTGTAGTGCACACCACATTCTGGTTGAATAACTTAATACTAAAAGTGTTTTTCTTCTGTATTACCTTTGTGGAGAAGATTTTTAGGTTAGGAGAAGATTTTTGTATTAAATTATATTTCCCCAATAGTAGAAAGCTAGGGGGAAAAAAAAGAAAAGAAAAGAAAACTTGCTCCCACCATTTGTTTGCTATTATAACAAACAAATGCTGGATAATCTGACAAAAAATTTTTTTAACTTTTTAAAATGCATCAGAGAACAAAGTTACAGGATGACCAATTAACCCGAAATTTAAGGAAAGTCTGACATCTCCAAGGAGGATGGAATGTAAGCACTTTCTTCCCTGGGACAGATGCCAAAAGCTAGCTGATAAGAAGAATTTGGCTGAAATGTTGAACAAATTGTACAAACAATGAACTATCCAAAAAAAATAAGAACAAAATCAATTTACAATAACAACAAAAAGAATAAAATACTTAGAAATAGGTACCAAAAGCACAGGCAAGAAAAACAAAAATTAACAAGCAGGATTGCATTAAACTAAAATGCCTCTGCACAGCAAAGGAAACAATCAATAGAGTGAAAAGGCAACCTGTGAAATGGTAGAAAATATTTGCAATATTTATGTATTTAATGTATTCAATAAAAATTAATGTATTCAATGAGGGGCTAATATCCAAATTATATAAGGAACTCAGACAACTGAATACCAAGAAACAACCCAATTTAAAAATGGGCAAAGGAGCTGAATAGACATTTCTCAAAAGAGACATACAGCTCTAGCTCACCAAGCCCAAGTGGAGTGAGTTAGGAGGTCTCTATGCCATGCAGATTGCCCTCAAAGCAACCTACAAAAAAACTACAAAGGCCAGTGTGCCATCTACTGGAGGGGTGAAGAAACTTCACCGTTAACAGGCTGGATACCAAGGCACTTGGTGAAATTAGATGTTATCAGAAGTCCACTGAATGCCTAATCCATAAACTTTTCTCCTAGCATCTGGTGCAAGAAACTGCTAAGGACTTCAAAACAGATCAACACATCCAGAGCACAGCTGCTGGTGCTTTGCAGGAAAAAAGTGACATCTATCAGGTTGGCCTCTCTGGAGACACCGAGCTGTGTGCAATCCAGGCCAAATGTGTAACAATTATGCCAAAAGACATCCATGCTGCATTCATGGAGAACTTGCTTGACAATCCACTATAATGGGAAACATTTCATTCTCAAAGAAAAAAAAATGAAAAGCTCTTCTTCCTCTTATTGGTATTTCTGAGCGTTAGATTCCCCCTGCCGCTGCCCCCATGGAGTCAAAAGGCACCTAAGTAAATGACTGTGAGTGAAAAAATAGGGAATAGAAATCAGGTATTGGCAGTTTTTCCATTTTTGTTTTTGTGTGAATTTGTAATATAAATGCATGGAAACAAAGTATTAATGCACACCAAATGTTTCAGCTGAACAAGTTTCAGCAGTTCACCTTTATAGCAGTTATAAATAGACCTGTTAAATTTTTCTGAACAATGCCAGCATTTGGATTTTTAAAAAAAACAAATTTCTTGACAGCAACTAACTGGTGTTTGTAGCACTTTTATCATACAGTAAATTCCATCCACTCACTATACTTTTCTGAGTAATCCTACATACAAGTACATGTTTTTAATGTTGTTTTTGCACTGTTCCTGTCAGTTTGCTACCAAAATGCATTAAAATATTTAAAAAAAAAAAAAGGAGTTGGCCCTGCGGTGTCTCATGCCTGTAATTCCAGCACTTCGGGAGGCCGAGGCGGGAGGATCACTGAGGTCGGGAGTTTGAGTCCAGCCTGGCCAACGTGGCGAAATCCCATCTCTAATAAAAATAAAAAAAATTAGCTGGGCATGGTGGCACATGCCTGTAATATCAGCTACTCGGGAGTCTGAGACAGGAGAATCGCTTGAACCCAGGAGGCAGAGGTTGCAGTGAGCTGAGATCGCACCACTGCACTCCAGCCTGGGTGACAGAGTGAGACTCCATCACAAAAAAAAAAAAAAAAAAAAAGACTTACAAATAGCCAACAAGTATGTGAAAAGTGATCATCATCACTAATTATCAGGGAAATCCAAATCAAAACCACAAGCTATCACCTCATACCTGTTAGAATGGCTTCATATGGCTGGGCATGGTGGCTCCCACCTGTAATCCCAGCACTATGGGAGGCAGAGGCGAGTGGATTGCTTGAGCCCAGGAGTTTGAGACCAGCCTGGACAACATGGCAAAATCACATCTCTACAAAAAATACAAAAATTAGCCGGGCATGGTGGCACATGCCTGTAGTCCTAGTTACTCAGGAGGCTGAGGCAGGAGGATCACTTGAGCCCAGGAGATCAAGGCTACAGTGAGCCATGATTGCACCACTGCACTCCAGCCTGGGTGACAGAGTGAGATCCTGTCTCAAAAAAACAAACAAACAAAGAATGGCTTAATGGCCGTTGGTAGTTCAAAAAGACAAAAGATAAATGTTAGCTAGGATGTGGAGAGAAAAAAAAATGTGTACCCTGTTAGTATGAGTGTGAGTAGGCACAGTCATTATGGGAAAAAGAATAAGGGGTTTTGTTTTGTTGCCCAGGCTGGTCTTGAACCCCTGGCCTCAAGCGAGCCTCCTGCCTATGTCTACCAAAGCACTGGGATTACAGGCATGAGCCACCATGCCCAGTCTATTCCCATTTTATAGATGGCAAAAGTGGACCCTGACTTTTTAAAACTTGCCCAAGCCTAGCCTGCCCAGTAAAATTTCAGCCTGCACATTCAACAGAAGGGCAGGCCTGGGATGCTAACAAAGACAGCCTGGCCCAAAATCTATGCTGTAACTACTGTGACACATTTGGCATCACTCCCAAGAAAGGGCAGACATCCTTGGTCCTTCATACTGTGTCCATGTGCATCTCAAATGGGCTGGACAGACAAATCATGCACTGGTGTGGCAGAGCTTTCCCCGTCTTTACATCTTCACGCAGACCTGGAGAGAAGAGACCTCGGGTGCCCGTCAGGTTCACCACAGGGGTGCTAACTTACTGTCTGCCTGGTTTGCCAGCAAGTCACGGGGAAGATCATAGAATGTACTTAGGAAGACGTTTCTTTTTAATCAAATATTTATTGCATTTAATAACAGGACCTCACATAGGAAGAAAGAGAAAGTGAAAATAACATTATGTTATACTTTTCTCACCTCATGTTTTATTGTGTTTGAATAGAAGGTGAATCACGGAATGGTTTACCTGGAAAATTACAAAAGTGAGAGCTTAATAACTTTTTCAAAATGTAAATATCGATTTCTCGATTATAAAGTAAAGCCTTCTGATACCCCTAAAATGGAGAATACTAAAATGTTTAACAAAAGGGTAAAAATAAGCTCTACTCCTACCAACAAGAGTTAATAATTATACCATTTTGGGTAGATAACGTTATAGCCTTTTAAAAAATAGTCACACCAATGGTATGCCAGGTTTTATGGGATACAAGGAGAGTGGACATTCTGTAATCAGAAGTGCCTATGCACAAACAGAGAAGCAATCATGGTGTCATCCTAGGGGATCGTGGAGTCTGGGAAGCCAGATCATCCCTGGGAGTCCCCTCAGGTCTGAACAGCCACTTCCTGATATACAAGGTAGAATGTGTTAGCCTTATTGCTGTCCAGAAACCAACATTATTTTTATGACTTTATGGAGACATTTTTTAAGTTAATGTGTTGCAGGGAGTAGGAGAAATCTACCTGGAGTGTGGGCAAGTTATTAACACGTGAAAAGTAAAAATGATAATAGCTAATGCTTACAGTGCTGTGTGGCAGCCACTGTTCCTAATGCAGCCCAGTGATTAACTCTCGTAATCTACACTATTATTCCCATCTTTTAGATGGCAAAAGGGGATTGTGAGTTTAAATAACTTGCCCAAGGCCAGCCTGTACCATAAAATTTCAGCCTGCACACTCAACAACAGGGCAGACCTGGGATGCTAACGAAGGCAGTCTCGCCCAGAGCCTATGCTGTAACCACTGTGACACTGTCAAGTGGTCAGAAAAGGGATGTCTGAAGAGGTTGTCCGTAAGCTGGGACCTGAAGGAAGAATGGACAAGCAGGGGGAACAGTATGGCAGGCATACAGAACAGCACAGGCAAAGGCCCTGAGGTGGGAACAGTGTAGCATGTTCAGGGAACTAAAGAAAGCCATTGTGTGGAGCTGAGGCAGCAGGAGGGAGAAGATGAGATGACATGAGATGGGGGAGGAAGAAGGGACCAGGTCATGGAAATGAGGAAAATGTGTATGCCAAGTGTGAAGGGACAGTGCTCAGAATTCCAAGCCCTAACTCTCTCAGCCCCATGTCCTTTCCACTTCATATCACTGTGGCTTAAACCCCCACCCAGCAGACACCCACAGTGGTTACCCACTGCCAGCTTCAACGAAGGCCTGAGATCTTTCCAAATGAAAAACCTGATTCCTTCACTTTCCAATGTCTAAACCTTTGGTTGTCATCCCTTGCAAGATTAGGTGTCAATTCTTTAGTGAGGCTTAGAAGCCCCTTCAGGGTCTGGCCCGGCCTCCTTTGCAGCCTCAGCTCTTGACATTATTCCACACCCACGCTCAACCTTGGCACAGACCATTGGAATGCTCTCGTACCACTTGCCAACCTGTAATGAATAAATTTCCCCCATTAATCACTACCACCTTTGCTCATGATTTTGTGTTTATTATTTACTTCCAATGCAGATATTAAATTAGTTTTTTTCCTGAATGTTAATCATGCTTACAGAGCTCTGGTCTTTGGCATTCTAAGTGAAATAATCACTGTCCTTGGAATCCAGGTTTTAAAACATATCAACTTGGGTTCACTGTGTATAATCCAAGCTCCTGGATTTCCAGGATTTCTATGTGTGCTTCAAGTTGATCCTCTGAACCGGTGCCACTGGCAATCTAACTACCTGGTGTTACATATCACACAATTATCCACACAGGCCTTCCACATTCTTATTCCCAGGAGGGCCAAATCTCTCTCCTAGGAGCTCTATATTCTTGAGGTGTATCTTCTTGTCTCTTGAGATATTCCCCTCTTCTGAATTGAAAACTATACCTTGGAGCTTTTCATTATAATTCTATTTTTTCTTTCCTTTAGTTTTCCACTTGGTTTTTTAGTTTTTCTCCTTCTTAACTCAGCCTTCTCTAAATTATTGATTAAAATAAGTAAATTATTTATTTCAAATCCAATTCTTGACATTTTATGAAAACTTTCAGATACACTAGTAGATTGTGAGTAAGTTAAGAGCCTTCAAGGGAATTGTGATAACACTAAATTATAATAATGAAACAAAAAGGTAACTCTTAGTGAACAGAAAGATATTCTTGAGTCTCAGCTGTGATTTTTGAGATTAAATCAACTTCATAATATAGGAAAAGTACTTCAGAATTCTTAGCTTAGAACTGTCATAATTTTAGCTCAAGAAGATGAAAATGGCCTTCTACATTAATTTTCTTCAAAGTTTATTGAGTGTGCCATCACTTCTATTTCTCCTTCACCAACAGCGAATCTTCAAAAGCCCTTTAATCACCTAGCTTCACTGTTTCACATTACAAGTTACAAATCTCAGAAAATAAATTTTTCATCCATGGTGATGATGTGAGTGACTTAGATCTGTAAACAAACTATAAAGCTTTGGATAAAAATCAGTCATTTCCATGGAAAATGCCCTAGGATTTCCTTTTCTCCACTGTCCTTTGCTTCAATTCCTGATAATTTTACAAGGATCTCTTGGATTTCAATAGGTCCTTCCTTTTCATCAAATGTAAAATCATATTTAATCATTATATAATCATTATATTAAAATGTGGGTAAAATTAAGAGCATTAATTAACTCTTATTGGTCAGTTTCAGTACAAGACACTGAAGGCAAAGAAAAAGTAACAAGATAAAGATTGTTCCCTTAAAAAGATAATAGTAAGATATGGAGAAGCAAACACACAGAGGAGGAACTAGAAAGGAGGAAAATAAAAGGCTTAAAAGTATAAATAAGGATTAAATACCAATGAGTGAAAGGGAAATCTGAGCAGTTAATTTTTATCTTTAAGTTCACTGATGTCTCTCAGGGATATAGTTACAGATCTAGGATTTTTTATCACTAAATTAATGTAGCAGCATTTGATTTACATTAAAAATTAAAATTACAGGTGTTTATACATTTAAGCCATGCATTCATCCATAATCGATTTTTGAGCTTCTCCTAGGATATATGGAATTGGGACCAATTTGTTAATAGGATGGTTTAGCAAGGATACAAAATAGCTTCTCTAAACGTGTTCTGTATTTTATTTCCCTCTCTAAACATTTATTTCAATGGGCTTCTAAACTGAAGATTCCTTTTGATCTCTCCTATTTTCTTTATGCATTTTTCCTATGAGGTAAATAAGCTTTTATCTGATTCTTTGGATGAGGTTACAATACCTCAACTACATTAATAGCTGCCCTTCTGACAAAGTAGGTGACACATTGTCCAAAAGAAAACAAGAAGAATATGAAACTGGGAAACAAAGAAAAACATCAAAATTAATTAATAATCAAGTTGCTACATTGTTTTCTAATTTCACATTTATTATCAAGATAGTAATTATTTTTTTAAAATGCTTGTAATATGTATTACATACATGAACACCAGGAAAACACAAGGTGGTATAATTTTTTCAACAACCCAAAAGAAGCTGATGCCTTAAAGTCTTCAAAGAAGGTCAAGAGTAAACATTTTGATAAGTTTTATTAGATACAAAGAAGTGTGTGGTTTTGTTTTCCTTTGCAACACAGATGCAACGTGCATTGGAAATATTATAGGCAGATAAGGTTCAGTGCAACATGCATTGTGGTCTTTCTCCCTATTATTAGGTTAGTGAAAAAGTAATTGTGTTTTTTGCCATTACTTTCAATTCTATCTAATACCTATTAGATAGAATTACGTGGGATATTTCTTGGTATAAGATGTACTTAACTCCTTGGGGGAAGTATGCCAAATAAAAGCTTTAGGGAATACTTTATACATCATATTACCATTCTTCTCTCTCAGTAATTTCTCTGTTTTCCTGCTATTCCACCTTTTCCTCCCTGCCACACTGACCTACTACCAGGTGATCAGAATGTTAAAGTGGTAAAATAATATAATGGATGAAAAGGAGACATAGGGCCTTCCAACTCCCTAAACATATAAATGCTTATAGATATTTTGAAGTCTCGGAATTGACCCCAAGTGCTAGCTGATTAAAGGAAGGCTTTCTGCATGGATCTCAGTGTCAGTCACAATAAGGGTCTGATCTCTGTCCCAGACTCTCCCAATAGATGTTGCTGTACTTGTCAGTTTCTCAAATCTATTGTAGAATGCAGTGACAGACACACTTTCTCTGGGTTTTAGCAGCAGGTTAATTTTTCATCCCTTTTTTAACTATACAAACTTTTAAACTTACCCCAATAGCTGCTAAGATTGGTGCTTGATAAATCCACTTGATGTCTCCAGCACTAAGTTCCCAGCACCTGAGACATTGAAAAAAAGCTGTCATGAATAAATTGGCAAAGCAAATGGGTAGTATTAAGTAGAATTTTAAGTTTTACCAAAAACTCCAACCCCACACTTCCAATTAAGAAACAAATAGACAAAGAAATCTTATCTTAAAACACCCAAGCCAGTGGGGGGAAAAAGTGTAATGGGTATTGATTTTCATATTATTAGCTACCCCTTGAAGATGAGTATAGAATTATAAATATTAGTGAATTACTTTTATTGTGACGAGAGTCAACCATGTTTCCAGAGCCACAAAAGGTAATAGTCTTCTAAATGTCATACAATTGATACTTCACTTTTACTATTATTGGAATGAGCCATGATAATTTAAATTCATTGATAAAGAAAGTTCTCTCTCACAGACATTACAGCAATTCTATTTTACTTCAAAAATTGTAGAATCCTTACAATAATGCAAGTTATTCTTATCCATAGAAATGCAATAGAAAATGAACGCAAACTATTCCTGTCCATAGAAATGAAAATTAGCTATGATGTTCAGTGGAATGTAATTGATTCGTATCCTGTAAATATTGAGTAGTTTTTGCATTTATTTGTAAATTTTTGGTATTTATTGTACTGAATGTAAATGTGGTTCTTTAGATTTCTCCTTGGAACCAATCATAACACCTTAGTAGTTCCCTCATTAATGAGGTTAAAATATCTAGAGAAATGCAAATCAAAACCACAATGAGATATCATCTCACACCAGTTAGAATGGCTACTACTAAAAAGTCAAGAAATAACAGATGCTGGTGAGGTTAGAGAGAAAAGGGAACCCTTATATGCTGTTGGTGGGAGTGTAAATTAGTTCAACCACTGTGGAAAGCAGTATGGCGATTCCTCAAAGAGCTAAAAGAAGAACTACCATTCAACCCAGCAATCCCATTACTGGGCATATTCCCAGAGAAATATAAAGCATTCTACCGTAAAGACACACGTATGCAAATATTCATCGCAGCACTGTTCACAATAGCAAAGAAAGACATGGAATCAATCTCAATCCCCATCAATGACAGACAGAATAAAGAAAATGTGGTACATGTATACCATGGAATATTATGCAACCACAAAAAAAACACAAGATCATGTCTTTTGCAGGAACATGGATGGAGCTGGAGGCTATCATCCTTAGCAAACTAACACAGGAACAGAAAACCAAATACCACATGTTCTCACTTATAAGTGGAAGCTAAATGATAAGAATTTGTGAAGACAAAGAAGGGAACAACAGACACTGGGGTCTACTTGAGTGGGGAAGGTAAGAGGAGGGAGAAGAGCAGAAAAGATAACTATTGGGTACTGGGCTTAATACCTGGGTGATGTAATATTATGTACAACAAACCTCTGTGACACATGTTTATCCATGGAACAAACTTTCACATGTACCCCCAAACCTAAAATAAAAATTTTTAAAAAAATCTTTGACAGCTGTTCATTTTCTATTTGTATAAGATCCATGACCTTATCCTAATTTTAAAAAGTTTGTTTTTAACAGTACTTAATTTAAAAATTATATAATTTGCCTATTTTTTATATTTGGTGCTTCCCTTCCACCCTCACTTGAGTTTAAGTTCTACATGGGCAGAGATCACTGTTGTTTTTGTGTTCTGATGTATTGCAAGTCCTAGAACAGTATGTAGGTAGTCAATAAATATCTATTGGATTGAACCGACATCAATTGAATTCAAATTAAGTTTTACTCATGCTCACCCAATCTGGTTTGTACTAGTAAAGATCTTACACTGGAATAAATAGCACAGAAATGATAAGAAACTAGTACCACTTGGCACTTTAATATAACACTTGAAACAGTCTTTTTTAACTAAAGACGCATAAATAAAAGTCTTAAGTTTCTTTCTCTTTTCACAAAACCCAGTATTGATTGTGGCAATGGTAAATAATATAAAGAAATTTGTGGGATATAATGATAGTTTTTTAATTCTAGATAATGAACTTATCACGAAGTTACTTTTTATTAATGAGCAAGCTATAGATAATAAAATATCATTTTGACTTTTCCTTAAGGGTAAAACATTTTCAGTACATACTAAGAACTACATTTTTTTAAAGTTTAACTTTTACATATAGGCAATATGTTCTCATTTTAAAAATCAAACTATATAAAAAGACAGCCATTGAGATGTCTCAGTCCTCCCCATGTTCCTGTCTGCCTCTGCCCCCATCCCTCTCCTTACAGATAACACCTTTTATTACCATATTGTGTATGCTTCCCACGTTTATGCATATGCAAACAAATACAAAGGTTATATTCTTACTTTCCTCTATCATACAAAAATGTCATGTATGCACTATTCTGCAATTTGCTTTTTCCTTTTAAAAGTGTATTTTTTATTTCTTTGCATATCCGTACCAATAGAGCTCAGCAGCTCCGCATTCCACTGGGAGAATATACCACAGCCAAATCAACCAGAACCTACACTAAAGTGTAATTCTGGTCCAGCCAAAATGAAATGCACATATTCAATGGTCTTGAAGTTTGAATAACATGGAAATTTAAGACACAAAAATCTTACACTTGCATATTATTGAACATTTTCTGGTATTATTTACATGTATCTGTTTTTCACATTATTTAACCAGACAAGAAAGATAAAAGACAATGTTACTGAGTTATGCAGAATCACATTACCCTTAAAAAGCTTTCTACCATAAGGAAGGTGGCATATATCATGTGACTGTAAATTGGACATTGATTCACTTAGCCAAGATCTAAGCTACAAGGCTTTCGGATTCCATAAATTTTCTTTTCAGTTTTTGACATTTGGTAATATCTTCACAGTCTTCTTTCTTTGCTTTAATGGCATTTCATCATGGTGTCTCCTAACACATTGGGATTCAATTATACAATTCAGGCTCTATAAAATGCTTGCATTTGGAAGTAGGTCAAAACCAGCTACCTCTAAAAACATGAAACACTTGTCTTTGATGGTTTTCAGTGTCAAAGTTTCAAATTTCCCCTGTGATATAGGAAAGAAAATTGAGATTTCAAACTTTTTAAAGAAAATGCTATTAATGCTTGTTTTTAGTTAATTCTTCAATGTTCGCACTCACACTGTCTTTGTTAACATGTCCCAGAAAGTACTCTCTGTTCAAATTTTTTTTAATAAACTTTAACCTTCTAGGAAATGCAGTTCTGGATGGTGAAGCATGAGATACAAAGGTCTGACTAGAAAGTGGAACTTCCTACAGCCAGGGTTGAAAACAGGTGTGTTGTTCTGCCCAAGGGATCCAGAGAATTGAATTGGCTGAGCACTACCTTCTCTCCACAACTTACAGTCAGTAAGAGTAGAAGAAGCGAGAGAAGCTGACCCCAAAAGCCTGTGCAGGTGTTCTAGAAATGTCAGATGGCTTCTTGGTCCTTTGCAGCCCCCACCTTTGCTGCTGGATGGTGAAACAAAAATACAGCAAAGAAGTTATGGGTTTCTTCTCTCATTGGCATCTCTTATCTCCTTCGAATGAGGCAAAGAGAAGATAATAAGATTACCTTGTAAGGTGTTTTTGCTTTTGTAAGTAAAAAGAAAGAGAACAAAATTGCTCACTTTTTAATTTAATTTGCCCAACCTACTTGATTATCTTAGCTGACCTTAGTAAAATAACACTCTTTTTTTTTTTTTTTTTTTTTTTGAGACAGAATCTCCCTCTGTTGCCCAGGCTGGAGTGCAGTGGTGTGATCTCGGCTCACTGTAGCCTCTGCTTCCCCAGTTCAGGCGATTCTCCTGCCTCAACCTCCCAAGTATTTGGAATTACAGGCATGCACCACCACGCCCAGCTAATTTTTTTTGCATTTTTAGTAGAGACGGAGTTTCACCATGTTGGCCATGCTGGTTTTGAACCCCTGGCCTCAAGAGATCAGCCTGCTTTGGCCTCCCAAAGCACTGGGATTACAGGCATGAGCCACCTTGCCCAGCCCAAATAACACCTAATAGCATTTTAAATCTGAAAGAGACTTCTTTTGTATATCAATAGAGTTTAAGGTATCTTTTAAAACTGGGTCTGACATGCTTATCTCTAAATAGCCAAGATGCAGAGAAAATCAGAGGTTTCACTTTGAAAGGCCAGATTAGAAAACAGTGAGTCTCAAATATAAGACATGAATATGAACCCCATTCACCCTTTGAAGATATTTAAAATCTGTTCTCTCCCCAGAGTGTTGTCATATGGCACTATATAGGTCAGATAACACCCAAGAAAACCCACAAAAACTTTATCTATAGAAAAGCTGAATTTTATGTGAAGTTGAATCAGGCAATTTTGAAATCGTCTCAGAGAAGTGGCAACACAGTTTATGTTTATAGGCAAAATTAAATATAAAATGACCCTTCATCCAATTATCCCAGATCTGGGCACTGTAGAATTCAAGATTTTATTCTGATAAGTTAGGAAGAAAGTGAAATATTTTGCAACGTGGTCACATGATATAACTAATTGAATGAACGAGTCAAAATTCTGCTTCAGTCTAGCGGTAAGCTTTGAGAATGTGTCCTGAGAATGTGTCCTGATGTCTCTGGATCACATTTTACTTATCTCTAATATGGGATGATTGAACCAGAAAATGCCTTAAGTCCTATCATCTCTAAAATTCTGAATCTAGGTCATACAGTTACACATCTCAGAATATGATCATGATAGCATTAATTAGTACCTCTTTACTGATGCAACTTCCCTCCCATGTAAATCAAGTAACAGGTATTGCAAGTTTTCCTTGAGATTTGCAATCTCACTGTGTGTATATAGCAATAATGATGTCAGTTAGATAACATCAACCCTCAATTGTTAACAAATTCAAATAGCATAAAGGGATCAAAGTAAGGAAAAATGCAAAGCCAACAAGTTTTAGAACTGAGGGAAGCTGATGAATGGGGAGCTTTGAAGCAAGTAGGAGGAAGGCTGCACCTAAAGACAATGACTCTATACAGTTCTAATTTTCAGGAACAGTGAGTGACAGGTTCTTTATAGAGTTTAGGTATTCACAGTACGTGATTTTTTTTTTCAGTGCATAGCAGACAAAATAATTCCTGAAGGAAATATCTAGTAACTCAAAACAATATATTGGCTTAAATAAAGAAAAGTTCCCAGGAGATAACAAAAAGGGAACTGCTGTCACAAAGCGTACACAATCTGTGGATATTAAATTGTTCTCTATTAACATAAAAGAATGCTTGGCATTACTGCATATATAGGTTAAAGCTGCCTCTCTTTAAATTACCTTTTCTTTATCATAAGTGTGTTAATCTGCTTGACGTGTGATAGCAAAATACCACAGGCTGGTGCCATAGCAAAATACCACAGGCTGGGTGGCTTAAACAATAGACATTTATTTTCTCAGTCTGGAGACTAGAAGTTCAAGATCAGGGTGCCAGCATGGTCCTTTTCTGGTGAGACCTCTCTTCTTGGCTTGTAAGTAGCCTCCAACTCGCTGTGTGCTCACATGACCTCTTCTTGGTGTGCACAGAGAGAGAGGGAGAGCCAGCCTCTCTGGCATCTCTTCTTATACGGACACTAATCCTTTCATAACAGGGCCCCACTCTCATGACCTCCTTAACCCTAATTAGGTCCTTATAGACCCTATCTCCAAATAGAGTCACATTGGGGGTTAGGGCTTTAACATGTGAATTTTGGGAGACATAATTCAGTCCATAGCAATAAGCTTGACCATGAGAGCAAAGCGCAGTTACCTGAATGCTTTTCTACTTTTTCCTATTCTTTCTCATCATTATTTAAATAGAAATAATACCAAAAAAAAAGAATTTTTTCATGTTCATTCATCATGTAGCCCCTCAAGAGAAACACAGACAACTGGGGGGCTCTGGCCAAAGTCCATTTGAGCCAACTGAAAGCCTTTACCAGGCAGCCTCCCTGCAGTCAGCCCCGGAGGCACTTGGGTCAGACAGAAGTAAAGGGCGACTTACAAGCGTATCAGACACTTATAAGGAATGATAGGAGATGGGCGGTCAAGATTTTTTTCTATTTATATATAATGATCGGGCCTTAAAAGTTACTGTTTCTTTACCCACAATGAAGGTAACATTTATTGTTTGTCTAAAATTTGGAGCTTACAAAGCCCTTTCATAATGGCCTCTCATCTAATTCTCAGATCTGTCCCCTGCAAACTCACAGCATTGTCATGGCCAAGAATATTATTCTCATCTTACAGATGGAAGACTGAGGCTGAGAATAACTGCTGCAAGTCATGAATGGAAGAAAAACCACATCTCCTTATAACTCACAACTTGCATTAACTCAAACTTTATCATTGCTTAATAGATATGGAGCAAAGAGAGAAAAAAATGGTCAGCCGAATCCAGAAGAATCGATCAGCATGCACTGAAGAGTTATCTACTGTAAAATAGGGAATTTCATTTATGCCCATTTGGAATTCATGGTTTGTTGGAAAAATGAGACAGTTACACTTGCACATTTAGAGAAATAAGATGATAGATAAGAAAGGAATAATTATATAATATGCATACTAAATGCTGCAGGAATTTGATAAGGAAGATTTATATGGTAGAATAGTAGACTTCAAACGCACTAACAAGGTAGAGCATTTGTAGTTATGGTTTTCACCATGAAATGCAGATATATTTAATTTTATCATGTGAATGAGAAAAACATATGCCAGGAGACAATACTGCATGTATACATGCAATACAAATACACAGGCATGAGCTTATATGTCAACAAAAAATGGGAATTGTTGAAAAGTTAATGGTAGGTGATAACCTATTTCTGATTTAGAGAACAGAAAGAACTAGAAGTTTTACCTCTCTGAGGTAAAAAGACAAAAGGCTAGACATAGTGAAGATAAGAGAAAAACTGTCTAGTGTACGCTGGACATTTTCCACTGTGTACTCTTGATTACCAGATGTGTTAAATCAATGGAAGAGTGAGAAGCTATCAGTGATACTGTAAAAAGAATCCCTCTTCAACTCTACTCCTTCACATATAATAAAAATTCCACTTATCTCAATAGAAACATCTCATCTGCCTATAAGTGTTTTCTGAATGCCTCTAGAGCCTGAATATCTGAGATCAAAGTACTTTTCTACCATTCGTGGCTGTGCAACCTTGGGCACAACTTCTCTGACCTCAATTTCATAGAGTTCATAATGAGTTTTAACTTACTTAATATTTGCAAAATTATGAAGTACCTGGAATGTGATCAGCACTCAGAAATGCCAGCAAATGTTTTCATTATTACTTTCCTCCAACATCACGTATTATTACCCAATGTTCTGGTAATTATCTTCACAAAATGCAAATTTGCTGTCGTTATCACTGAACGAAGACCAAACATCCTAATCTGGCCTATGAGGGTCTATAATGCCTCCACCCCTCATCTTTTCTACAGCCTAATTTATAAGCTCTAGCTTCAGCAGAACCAGGGTTCCATCAACTTGACAGGATAAAAATCAAAATATTATAAGCTAGGATTAATGGAAGGATGAGTTTGGCTTTCTAATGAAATAACAATATACAAAAATGCTATTTTTTAATTCTTTAGACATTACTTGTGAATACAAATTAATGAAGCAAAAGAATAATACTTGCTAACAAGTATTTAGCACTTACTATCAGTACATTCCAAACTTTGCATTAGGTATTTTACATACATTATCTCATTTATTCTTACAACAACAACTCTGTAAAGAGTAGTATTCATTTTAACTGCATTTGACAGCTGAGAAAACTGAGGCTCAGAGAGGTTAGGTTGTACATCTGCTGTTCCAGAACCAAGAAGTAGCAGAACAAGCCTATAAGACACCTGTACCTGAGCTCCTTCTCAGCACACTCCCATTTAGTGCCAGGTACTATGCTAAGTGTTCATAATAATGTATTAATGTCATCTATACATTATTATCTCTGCTTTATACACGAGAAACTGATACACAAAGAGATCATGTGTTTTGGGTCCGTTGGTCCCTAACCTAGCAAAGCAGTTAAATCAAGATTTGAACTCAGGTCTGTCAAAATATAAAGAAAGGATTCTTTACTATTTAATGCAAATGTACCCTTTACACTTAAATGGTTATTTAAATGTATTAGGTGTACCATGATACATTAAAATGTATCCTTAAAAATGATACATTTTAAATGATTTATAGCATTGTTTTCTTGTACTTTAAAATGACACATTAAATTAGCTCCATGCTACCTGGAAGAACTTAATGACTCACAGTTAAATTCCACTTCTAATATGTGTTTATTATTTTAAAATATTTAATTCTGCTATAGAAGATATGGTAACAAATGGGATGCATGAAACCCACAGTTTGCATTAAATATAGATAAGGATGAGTTAGTAGACCACACGTGTGTTAAACACAGGTACTAAAGACACATGAGGCAACTGAGCTCTAAACATTCATAACATACTAAATATACAAGAGCCACGAACAATCCCTGATACACAGGAAGTTCTTAATATTTTTGAGGGCATTATCAGCCTCAAAAATATTTTGATTTTGAGGATTCATGGATTGATGGAACTCCTTCCCACATGTCCTTTTCCCAAGGGCCACAAATAAAACCCAGAACTTCTCTGCAGGCTAATTCGGAAGCTACAACCGTAGCCAGTGTACTTGCCCCTCCGTCTCTATGAGGGAGTATGTGTCACTGGCCCAGGGCACCAGATTCTGTCTGTAGTTCCCCTTCGTGCCACCTTATCCCAGGTCCTCATAACCACACCATCCTCAGGAAAAGCTGATGTGGCAGAGAGAGAGAGACAGAGTATGAACGCTGCCTATCCTAGGAATCAGGTAGTGTAGTTCTTCAACCTGCTTTCACTAAATCCTAAGTAGATTCTCTTACCCATCTCTTTCCACTTGCTTCTCACATTATATTTTAAATTTGTTTCTTAATCTATGGAGGTCAGGCACCTTCATCTAGTCTGCGAGTGTTTCTGCTCTATGACCTCTGGAATAGACAGCTTGCTGGTAATGTGTTGGAAGCTACCATCGTATCAAGGTAATTTTCCTTGTGGCATCCCTAAAGAACAATGGCATCAAGAACAGCAGCGAGTGTGAATTCTGAGCAGGAAGCCTGAGTCTTGAGAACATCTGAGGTTCTCTCTTTTCCCCTGCTTTTTCACTCACCTCGCATCAGCCAGGGTTGCTCGTGCCACAGCCCATGCTGCAACAAATGCTGCTGGAAACCCTGAAATCAGAAAATGATTCAGAGACTAGATTTATTTTAAGATTAAGGAGGTTTTTTCCTCAAATTCACCATACATAAGAATATACTATTAGCGGTTCAGAGATAAAAATAGACATGAAAATTTCTGATATGTGAACAAGAAAAGTCCACTTAATTTTTAATCATGTCGGTTTGAGAAATTAGCAATATTGATGTTATTTGTTCCTCTAGTCTGAAGATAAAAACTGGCCTAATTTTCATCTGAGGGTTGTAGGGAAAAGCCATATTTGGAGAAGAGTGAAGTTCCTAGGGTTGGAAGTAAGCAATGATTGGCATTTGACTTTGACTCTTGTCACGCTGACCATCATATGCTCTCAAGGAGTGAAGCAACACAGGGACTCCTGAAAAGCTGAGGGATGCTCTTGTTTTAAAAACTTAGAATTTTTTCATCCTAAAAATGGAAGGCATACCGAGGCAAGTTATAAAAATCAGGAAGTTTTAACCAGTTTAGTCTCTTCTTTTAGTTCACATTGGCACAAGACAGAAGCATTTTCATGCATTAATAGAAAAGGGTGACCACTATATTTGTCTGATGATTTGAGCGCGAGATATTTGTCCTTCATAAGTGCTAAACACCTTCTGGGCTTGTAACATCAAATCCATTATACCGACTTTCTTTTGCCCCCCAGTAAAAGTTCACTGTCCAGCTCATGTTGTATTTGATTAAACTCTGACATCACACACAAAAAAATCATGAACCGTAACTTATATGGAATACTGCAGTAGGGGACTGAAAGACTTAAGAGATGACTTTTCATTATGTGGCCTTTATGAAAGTGGTTTAAATAAAGGATATACAGAAACCATAAGGAAAACATTTTATAATCTAGGAAGCACCTTACAAAAGGGGAAAACAAAATTTTGGTCTAGCCAAGAACATTTTTTATCAAGCATAACTTTAAATTCTTAACCTTTAAAAAAATTGTAATTTTTTAATATTCTTTCTTAGCAACAAAGTGAACAAAGAAATAGGCTTAGAAAATTTTCAGAAAAAGATGAAAATGATGATATGCACAATAATGTCTTTGGTCTCCTTGGTGACCATCTAACTTAAGTTCAGCCTGCCTATATCACTACTGAATTTTATGATTCTATATTCCAATTTTATTTCTTGTTTCTATAGTATTCTTTCTTTAATCTGCTCAAATTCTGTATTCTAGGAATTTTTTGTCAAAATAGACCTACCTAATTCTGGTTATTTCTTAGCTTCAGTTTGCATATTCTATCTATCTGTCTGTCTATCTATCTATCTATCTATCTATCTATCTATCTATCTATCACATTTCTCCATTAATCATTTATTGTCTATTTATGTGTCAAAGATTGTTCTAAATGATATAAATAATGAACAAATAAACAATATCCCTGTTTTCTAAAACTTATATTCTGGTGAAGCAGTCAAAATTAACAAAGCAACTTCAGTTGCTTTTGGTTATGAATTGGTGCTATGAAGAATAAATAAAAGTGATACTATGTAATGGGGAGGGGACAGCTGCTTCTGGTAGGATGATTAGATATAAATCCACCATACAGCCTGGCATAGATCTTACCATATGGCCTGACATAGATCCCTCAGCTGTTCTATCTTGGTTGTCTTCAAAAAGTGTCTGCCTGTCTTTCATCAATTTCCACATCTTATCATTCTTATATCTGCATCTTCTGCTTCCTTTACATTCTTCTGATCAGGTACTTCCTGAATGCTGTTCTATACAATATTTATTAATGGTGGTTGAGTTGGCATTATGTTTTAGATGATAATTATGTCAAATATCGTACATAGGCATTACGTCTTCATAGAATTGCTTTTCTCATCTTCTTAGAGAATCTTATGCATAAGACTAGCATAGAGACTACCATGGAAGAATAAAGAACAGAAAACTACTTTGGGATCCTTTAAGAATTTTTTATCACGAGTCTTAATATGAATTGTTACATAATTTAGAACACAGAAATAAAGGCAAAAATACTTGACATGTAAATGTTGTTTTAAATTTAAATGTTAAATTAAGTAAATTTAATATAAATTTAAATGTTATCTAGTATGTGCATTTACTGAAAGTTGAGTTATTTTCTTTTTTTTTTTTGAGACGGATTCTTGCTCTGTCACCCAGGCTGGAGTGCAGTGGCATGATCCCGGCTCACTGCAAGCTCCGCCTCCCAGGTTCACACCATACTCCTGCCTCAGCCTCCCCAGCAGCTGGGACTGCAGGCTCACGCTGCCACGCCCGGCTAGTAGAGACGGGGTTTCACCATGTTAGCCAGGATGGTCTCGATCTCCTGACCTCATGATCCGCCCACCTCAGCCTCCCAAAGTGGAGTTATTTTCATAAGACACGTCAATACAAAATAAATAAATTTTGTGAAGACAAAACTTTAAATTAACTTTAAAATAACTACAAATTAAAAATGTTGAATATGATACATATGATCACAACAAGAAAACAAACAAAATAACCTAAAGGGTCAGAGTGCATGCATCTTGTGTGGGAGACTTTAACACATGTCTCTGTGTTTAAACACTTACTGCCAAGTGGATGATCAAAAAATGTTTGCTGGATTAAGATATTTTACAAAGGGAATAAAATGGGAGTGTGGGACTGTTTCCTGATTATTTTCAGGGAACATATTATGTGAAAATATTCTATGTAAGATGGTATTACTAGGATAGGTGCTTTTATATGATGATATGTACATACTGGTGTTTCATCTGACAGTTGAAAATTAAGGATGGCTACTAATATAGAAGCAAATTACCATATTTAGTAACAATAAAAAAAAGAGATATCTTTTACATACAGAATTAAAATAGAGGAAAATGTGTAGTTGAAATAAAATGGAACTAAGAATAAAGCACCTTATTTATGGGAAAACTGAGACAAGGATGGGGAAAATAACAATGTGCTTGGTTGAAAGAAAAGAAACAGTTATCACTAGTATTCACCTTTATTCTCTATGCATCTTGTTTTATAATAATAAAATGTAAAAACAGTTATTTTAAATATTTGTCCTTAATTTAGTAAAGGTCAGATATGACACCTATTCTTCTTCAGATTGTCATTTCCTTTCCTTCCTATTTATTTATTTATTTATTTATTTATTTATTTATTTTTCTTTTTGTTTTTTTTTGAGATGGAGTCTCGCTCTGTCACCCAGGCTAGAATGCAGTGGCGCGATCTCAGCTCACTGCAAGCTCCACCTCCTGGGTTCACGCCATTCTCCTGCCTCAGCCTCCTGAGTAGCTGGGACTACAGGCGCCTGCCAGCACGTCTGGCTAATTTTTTGTATTTTTAGTAGAGGCAGGGATTCACCGTGTTAGCCAGGATGGTCTCAATCTCCTGACCTCATGATCCGCCGGCCTCGGCCTCCCAAAGTGCTGGGATTACAGGCGTGAGCCACTGCGCCCAGCCTCCTTCCAATTTATTTTTAAGAATCATCACAATCAGATTGCACACGGTCGCTCACATCTGTAATCCCAGCACTTTGAGAGGCCGAGGCAGGAGGATTGCTTGAGGCCAGGGGTTCAAGACCAGCCTGGGCAACATAATAAGACCACATCTCTAACAAATAATAAGAAATAAAATAATAAAACATTTAAAAAGAAAAGGATTATCACAATCAATATAAGTGTAACTCCACACATTACTACAATGTGACTAACAGAGTTCTGAGTATTTATCTAGCTGAAAAGAGCTTAAAGTTATAAACATTTGGGTCCAAATGAGTAACAAAGGAATTTAAGCAAGTTCTCTGCTCTAATGAAGCCAGTAAATGGCATCATTGGAAGTAAGTATAAAATTGGACTCGCTCTCAGTTATTCTAGCAAAGTATCCTGCAAAGCATATATAATGTTTTTGATCATTTAGAAAATGAATTTAGAAAAATGAGTCAGATATATAAATAATGTTTTTAAATCAGTCTCTCAGTGTTGAGATAAGAGAAAGACAATCCATAAATCAAACAGATTTTGATATGTACTTCATTCAGTGATAGCTGTGTTTTAGGAGCAGACAGAGAATCTTAAAAGAATACTACTATTATTTTCATTATATATGCCCTAGACTAGAGTATATTTTTAAAGAATGGAAATGCAAAGAGAAAGTCAGAAGACAGACTAGCTGTAGAACCATAATTCCATGAAGAATAGTTATTACTCTTTTGACTTGTGGCTAATTAAGTGAGCAAAATGTGGCGTGTAAAATGCTTTCACAGACAGTTTCCATGAAAAGTCAACTGGTTTTCATGTGTGTTCTCAAACTATTTCATGAAATGAAGATTTCTATTGTAGTTGTCATTTCTATGCCTAAACTTTTGTGGGCAAATTAATAAAAGCTGTAAAGGAAGGTAAGAAACCATACTTGCATAGAAGCTCACTAGCACCTTAGCTTTTCTTTACATTCTCTTTTTCATAGAAAGATTTGTGTTTTCTGAGATTCGGTGGGACAAACTCCTAACTGTAAGGAGAGACAGACTGAGTGATAAAGCCCAAATAAAGAGTTAATAAGGAGGCTTGCACCAGGTAGCTATCAAGGCATAAATAAAGAGAAAAAAAGAATTTATTAAAAATGTAAGCAATGATGAAGAAATTTGAAAAATAAAATATAACCCAAATAAACAAATGTCTACATTCATTATTGAATTTTCTATCAACACCTTTTCCAACTCCTAATAATTATGTGGGTTCACAGATATAATTTTGATTTGAAGGAAGGCAAACTACCACAAATTGTCAAGAAAATTTCCAAAGGATCCTAAAAAAGCAAAATATTATCTTTTTTATTTTCAGTAACTGCTAGTCAAAGATAAGAAAGAGCCTTAAAACAGACAAGCTGTCTACAAAAATACAACTTTAATTGTGATGATTATTTCATAATAAGTTTAACAGTAAATTGATTTTCTTTGTCTTCTTAAAGGTTATTAATTAGCTAGCAGAAAGTTCAGCATTCTTTACTTCGCATTTCAGTTGTTAAGAAAAAAAGTTAAGGCAAAATAGGCAAAGGCATATTCTTATTTTGGAGAGGAAAAAAACCTCCAAATTTAGTCGTGAGCTACTTAGTGAATTTTTTTCCTATGCTGAGCACCTCCTAATTTAAATATTAAAATAGCAATTGAGATCTGCAACTGTTAATCTCCAACCTCTTCTCAAGTTTCACCACATATGAGTTTTAATTTCCCTTAATTTTTAACAAGCAAACAATTTCTTTTCTCCATGTCATGTTGAGTCAGTGTCTAATCCAGTAATCCCCCTTGTACTGCTAAATCATTTTTGAAATGAGAACTGAATACTTTTTTAATTACTTATGCCAGAAGTAATTTGAATAATTTCCTTCTAAAACACATGGTAAGTCCACATAATTAGTTTGTAATTTGTATTTGTTAAATACAGTCAGGATGGTCCTACAAATTCATTTCTGGCATTCTCATCATATGACCTAGAAATACAAACCAAAAATATATCATTATAGCTTAGAAATTCAAAAATAAGAAATTTTAAGATGAAATTATTGATAAAGCAGAACACTGACATTTAGTTTTACATGTGTATGGCTTACAATGAGTTCTCTTATATTTCCTCCAAAGAATCCTCTCAAGAATCTGGCCTAAGAACACCAGCCACAAATAACTTTAAAAGTTTGTCACCACTGGGAGAATTATAGACTTGATCTTAATTATTTTTGTCTAAGAATAGAACAATAAAAGAAAGGGAGATAAAAAATAAGAATGGGAGGGATTGTTTCAGGAAAATGGCTGTAGGGATGCTAATGATGGGCATGACAGAATGTCATCAAATGCATCATCCAGTTTGAAAGGAACAGAGATATAAATGTCTTACCCCAGCCTATCAAGATGAAGCCCCACAGGTATTTGGTGTCCGAAAAGAAAGCCACAAAGATGAGATTATGCAGGTAGAGACCTTCCACCAGGATCCAATAATAATTTGTAGCCAGGAAGTAAATAAACATCACAACAGCAATCTTGCACCCGATCTATTACAAATAAACCAGAATTTCATCATATTAGAACACTTTGTTGTACTGGATGCCAACATTAGACCACTAAAAAACAAGTCTTCAGTTTCTTTTTCAGGCTAATATGTCTCCTTTACACAGTAAAGTCAAAACTGTTGAGAGGCCAAAACAGTTATTTTAATGCATCATTTTTCAAGACTATGAACTTGATTCTATTTTTAAAATAAGTTTTTTCTTTAAGAAGTTACCAAAAAAAATCACCTTTTCTCAATTTTTTCACTTTATAAAAATAATACATGACCATCACAGAAAATTAGGAACATATAGAAAAGTATAAAGAAGAAAATGTTACCCATATTTTTAGCTTGCATTTATTTTATTTTGGTCTTTTATGCAGCTATTGCTGCAAAACAAGCTGCCCCCAAAGTTAGTGACTTACAACAATAAACATTAAACATATCTTATAAATCTGTGGATGGGCTGAGTAGTTCGGCTGATCTGGGCTAGGCTTGTCTTGGCTAGGCTCACTGAGTAGAGGTCTACTCTCAACTGCTACACTATTGTGTCCACTTCCTTCTGTTGGGGAAAGCAAGTCTCAGTGCCAGCCCAGAATCAGAATCAGCAGGGACTATAAAGTTACAAGGCAAAGGCACAGATCCAGACAGGGTATTAATTCACACCATCAAGACAATCAATCTACTATACCTAATTTCAGATATATTGCTTCAATGATCTAATTGAGTGAATTATTGGATCAATCTATTTACTACCACCAGGACATTCAAGAGCAGAATCAAGTAACATAAAATTTTATATTGGAACAAGTCTTCGAGTACTCAGTAAAGGGACTAAATAAATATCATGGGCTTTTAAATTGCAAGCTTCTGGTTTTGCTGATGGGTTTTTTACTTTCGAAAGTGGTGAGCCCCATGACAGTTGCTGTGGTGCCTACGCCAAATACCATTTCAATCTTGTGCGTTTTGCAGTTTCCATTTCAGAATATTCTTGAGGAAAAAACCCAAGAACTTTTAATAAAATGATTGATTAGACATGAAAGGACAGAATTGAGGGAGAAAACATCACTATACAAATTGATAATCCATTTTAGTTAGTTCAGAGATAAGTAAAAGCAAGTTAACATGTTTAGTGGACTGTAAAATTGTACTTATTTGTAGTGTTATACAAATTAGTAATGAGAGAAAATGGTGAAAACACTTACATATTGTGATTTGTCCACAGAAGTTGCCTCAATGGAATTTTGTGGGTCATCCTGCATTATTAGGGACTCCAGCTCCTTTACTCCTATGTGAGCATGGACTACTCTGTCTTTGACAAAGATGCTTGTAGCTCTCAGCATGAAAGACACAAATAAGTGCATGTGGATATAGTTCCTAGTGCAATGCAATCGTCTACGGAGAGAAATATTCAGTATTTAAATTTGGATAAAATTAAAAATGGGGGAAACACTCAGGGCAACTGCTGCCACCACCAACCAGCCTGCTCCCCTCCAGCAGGGACTGGTTCGAGACTCCACACAAATTCCAAAATCTGCAGATACTCAAGTCCTTTATATGATATAGTGCAGTATTTGCACATAACCTATGTACATCATCTTGTTACTTTAAATCATCCCTAGATTACTTATAATACCAAATACAATGTGAATGCTATGTAAATAGATGTTATACTGTATTGTTTAGAGAAAAATGACCCAAAAAATAAGTATGTAAATGTTCAGTATGAACACAACCAAACTTTTTTTTCTGAGTATTTTCCATCCACAGTCTGTTGAATCTGGGGATGTGAAATCCCAGTATATGAAGGGCCGACTAAATTGGTGCTCAAAATTTTGTAATGATTTAGATTAAGTTGAATGGAATTGGACACATGTTAAAGTGGATAGAAAATAAACCATAACAAAAGCAATAAATACTATTTCTTTATGTGCTGATATCCAATAATTTGGGAGATTATTTAAGATGAATTTTTGTCCAATAGCACCAAAATCTCTCCGGAACTCATTCAATTCGATGCTGTCTTACTTTGCAACAAATATACTGCAATACATACTTATTGGCTTAAAGGTTTCATACTACTTTGATACTTTAAGTTTTTAAACAAAGAACCCTGAATTTGTCATGAAAAATTAATTGTCAAATAACATAATAACATTAGGCTGAATTCAAAAACTTGCATTTGAGGAAAACATTTGGAAAATATTGTGAGACCGCTATGTCTTCTCTGGATAGGAAAGACAATGTGTCCCTTCATGGAAAAAGTGATAGGCATCACTCACCTGAAGTAACCAATGATGAGAATAGCCACAGCCAAGGAACCAAAAGAGATGGAGTAGCCAACAGTATACATTACATAGAGGCGTTCAAAGAATTCTTGCTGCAAGGGAAGAGATGCTCATGTATGATATGGGACTATTTTACCAATAAACTGGCAAAGAAATAGCATGTCATTTTTGGAATCTTATTTCTAATTCTCTTTAACTTTTTTGAGCTGTAATTTGCATGCAATAAAATGTAGAGATCTGGAGTGAGCATTTTGATAGGTTTTGACAAACCAAGTTCATTTGTGCCCCTTGCTAGTCAAAAAAACACCCGCTATCCACCCCCAGGAAATCACTGTTCCAATATCTGTCACCACAAATTAGCTTTCTCTGTTCACATACTTCATATACCCCTTGACTATTCTTAGACTTCTTAGGATTACATGTTACAGTATATACTTTTTTATCAACATACTGTTTTTTATATTTATCAATATTGTTACATGTATAAATGGTTCATTACTTTTCAATTATTTTGTTTTAAAATAATTATAGATTCAAAGGAAGTAGAAAATAGTGTAAGAAAAGCCCCAGGTTCCCTTCACCCAGTATTCTCCAAAGCTTACATCTTACATAATTCTACTAAAATATCAAAACCAGAAATTTAATATTGATGCAACACGCATATTTATAGTTCTATGTCATTTTATCATATGTACATTTTTGTAACCATTACTGTAATCAAGTACAGAACTATTTCACCAGCACAAAGTTCTCCTTGTTCTGTCCCTTATGGTGACACCTCCTCCTCTCCACCATGCCAAACACCTGGCAACCATTAATCTGTTTTCTGTCTCTATAATTTTGTCATTTCATAAATGTCATATAAGTAGAATTATACAGTATGGGATCTTTTAAGATTGGACAATGGTGTAGAAATGTGATTGGACAAAAAGGATGTAATCTAATACTAATAGACTAAATGGGGAAACTCAACAAGCGTTTTCCATGTTTCAATCAGGCTAATCCAATGAAGCCTCCATAAAAGGGCCGAGAGCTCCCTCTCCCCTCTCCCCTCTCCCCTCTCCCCTCTCCCCTCTCCCCTCCCCCCTCCCCCCTCTCCCCTCTCCCCTCTCCCCTCTTTCCACGGTCTCCCTCTGATGCCGAGCCGAAGCTGGACGGTACTGCTGCCATCTCAGCTCACTGCAACCTCCCTGCCCGATTCTCCTGCCTCAGCCTGCCGAGTGCCTGCGATTGCAGGCGTGCGCCGCCACGCCTGACTGGTTTTCGTATTTTTTTGGTGGAGACGGGGTTTCGATGTGTCGGCTGGGCTGGTCTCCAGCTCCTAACCGCGAGTGATCCGCCAGCCTCGGCCTCCCGAGGTGCCGGGATTGCAGACGGAGTCTCGTTAACTCAGTGCTCAATGGCGCCCAGGCTGGAGTGCAGTGGCGTGATCTCGGCTCGCTACAACCACCTCCCAGCCGCCTGCCTTGGCCTCCCTAAGTGCCAAGATTGCAGCCTCTGCCTGGCAGCCACCCCGTCTGGGAAGTGAGGAGCGTCTCCGCCTGACTGCCCATCGTCTGGGATGTGAGGAGCCCCTCTGCCTGGCTGCCCAGTCTGGAAAGTGAGGAGCGTCTCTGCCCGGCCGCCATCCCATCTAGGAAGTGAGGAGCGCCTCTTCCCGGCCGCCATCACATCTGGGAAGTGAGGAGCGTCTCTGCCCGGCCGCCCATCGTCTGAGATGTGGGGAGCACCTCTGCCCTGCCGCCCCGTCCGGGATGTGAGGAGTGTCTCTGCCCGGCCGCCCTGTCTGAGAAGTGAGGAGACCCTCTGCCTGGCAACCGCCCCGTCTGAGAAGTGAGGAGCCCCTCCGCCCGGCAGCCACCCCGTCTGAGAAGTGAGGAGCGTCCTCCCTCCTCGTCTGGGAGGGAGGTGGGGGGGTCAGCCCCCCGCCCGGCCAGCCGCCCCGTCCGGGAGGTGAGGGGCACCTCTGCCCGGCCGCCCCTACCGGGAAGTGAGGAGCCCCTCTGCCCGGCCAGCCGCCTCGTCCGGGAGGGAGGTGGGGGGGTCAGCCCCCTGCCCGGCCAGCCGCCCCGTCCGGGAGGGAGGTGGGGGGGTCAGCCCCCCTCCCGGCCAGCCGCCCCATCCGGGAGGGAGGTGGGGGGGTCAGCCCCCCGCCAGGCCAGCCGCCCCGTCCGGGAGGGAGGTGGGGGGATCAGCCCCCCGCCTGGCCAGCCGCCCCGTCCGGGAGGGAGGTGGGGGGATCAGCCCCCTGCCCGGCCAGCCGCCCTGTCCAGGAGGTGGGGGGGGCGCCTCTGCCCAGCCGCCCCTACTGGGAAGTGAGGAGCCCCTCTGCCCGGCCAGCCGCTCTGTCTGGGAGGGAGGTGGGGGGGTCAGCCCCCGGCCCGGCCAGCCGCCCCGTCCGGGAGGTGAGGGTCGCCTCTGCCCGGCCGCCCCTTCTGGGAAGTGAGGAGCCTCTCTGCCCGGCCAGCCGCCCCATCCGGGAGGGAGGTGGGGGGGTCAGCCCCCCGCCCGGCCAGCCGCCCCGTCCGGGAGGGAGGTGGGGGGGTCAGCCCCCCGCCCGGCCAGCCGCCCCGTCCGGGAGGGAGGTGGGGGGTCAGCCCCCCGCCCGGCCAGCCGCCCCGTCCGGGAGGGAGGTGGGGGGATCAGCCCCCCGCCCGGCCAGCCGCCCCGTCCGGGAGGGAGGTGGGGGGATCAGCCCCCCGCCCGGCCAGCCGCCCCGTCCGGGAGGGAGGTGGGGGGGTCAGCCCCCCGCCCGGCCAGCCGCCCCGTCCGGGAGGGAGGTGGGGGGGTCAGCCCCCCGCCCGGCCAGCCGCCCCGTCCGGGAGGGAGGTGGGGGGTCAGCCCCCCGCCCGGCCAGCCGCCCGTCCGGGAGGGAGGTGGGGGGGTCAACCCCCCGCCCGGCCAGCCGCCCCGTCCGGGAGGGAGGTGGGGGGATCAGCCCGCCGCCCGGCCAGCCACCCTGTCCGGGAGGTGAGGGGCGCCTCTGCCCGGCCGCCCCTACTGGGAAGTGAGGAGCCCCTCTGCCCGGCCAGCCGCCCTGTCCGGGAGGGAGGTGGGGGGTCAGCCCCCCGCCCGGCCAGCCACCCCGTCCGGGAGGGAGGTGGGGGGGGTCAGCCCCCCGCCCGGCCAGCCGCCCCGTCCGGGAGGTGAGGGGCGCCTCTGCCCGGCCGCCCCTACTGGGAAGTGAGGAGCTCCTCTGCCCGGCCACCACCCCATCTGGGAGGTGTACTCAACAGCTCATTGAGAACGGGCCAGGATGACAATGGCGGTTTTGTGGAATAGAAAGGGGGGAAAGGTGGGGAAAAGATTGAGAAATCGGATGGTTGCTGTGTCTGTGTAGAAAGAGGTAGACATGGGAGACTTTTCATTTTGTTCTGTATTAAGAAAAATTCTTCTGCCTTGGGATCCTGTTGATCTGTGACCTTACCCCCAACCCTGTGCTCTCTGAAACATGTGCTGTATCCACTCAGGGTTGAATGGATTAAGGGCGGTGCAAGATGTGCTTTGTTAAACAGATGCTTGAAGGCAGCATGTTCGTTAAGAGTCATCACCACTCCTTAATCTCAAGTACCCAGGGACACAAACACTGCGGAAGGCCGCAGGGTCCTCTGCCTAGGAAAACCAGAGAACTTTGTTCACTTGTTTATCTGCTGACCTTCCCTCCACTATTGTCCTGTGACCCTGCCAAATCCCCCTCTGCGAGAAACACCCAAGAATGATCAATAAAAAAGAAAAAAAAAAAAAAAAAAAAAAAGGGCCAAGAAAATGGGATATAAAGAGCTGCTAGACAGCTGAATTTACGGAGGCTTGCAGGAAGGTGAACCAGAACTCATCCATTTACCAGAAGGGTGGTGCACCCCAACTCCACCGGAACAGAAGCTCCTGCACTTCAGACTCTTCCAGACTTCGCCCTATATGTCTCTTCACCTGGCTGTTTATTTGTATCCTTTAAAATATCCTTTATAATAATATATAGGAAACGTAAGTGTTTCTCAGAGTTTTGTGAGCTGTTCTAGCAATTAATCAAGCCTAAAGAGGGGTTCGTGGGAACCCCAACTTGAAGGTGGTTACTCAGAAGTTCCAGGGGCCTGGTCTTGCAATTGGCTGCTGCCTTGTGCTCAGTGGGAACTATGCATCTCTAGGGGATTTGTCTCGGCTTCCCTGCCCTTCTCCTGGCCTGTGGGCTGCATCAGTCATGCAGTTAGTGAGGGCCCCCTGTGCCTCAAGGGATGCCTCTCAGCTCCTCTGTCCTGATCCATGCTTTCAGCCAACTGCTG
Organism: Pan paniscus; assembly: GCF_029289425.2. Taxonomy (NCBI): domain Eukaryota; kingdom Metazoa; phylum Chordata; class Mammalia; order Primates; family Hominidae; genus Pan; species Pan paniscus. The sequence goes on along the minus strand of NC_073262.2, from coordinate 111,055,202 downwards.
CCTTTCACTCTGTGAGAGCCCTGTGCACATCTCAAGGAATTTCTCTGAGCCCTCTGCCTGCCCCAGCCTTTGGCATACTTCCCCCACGCACTCGGTGAAGACCTCATGGCAAAGAATTGCCTGGTGGATTATAGCTCACTAAGACTAGGGCTTACTCCTTGGGATTCTAACTCTTTATGCTAGCCCTTGTCTGCTATTGGTATAAAAGCTTGTCTCTTTTCTCTTTGTCCCCTTCAATAGCCTGTTTTCTCCCCTTCTACTGTGGTCCTAGGGATACACGCAGCCATGGGTCTCTTCTCTCATAGGAAGGGTTTGCCCATTTCTGGAATTTAGTTCATTTAGATTTCTTGGCATCCTCAACTCATTTTTACAAATTATTAATTTTGCATCTAAGCCAACTTATTGTTGCGACTGCCTACAATCTGACTGGAAGCAGGAAGACTTTGCCTCTTGTTTCTTTTAAAAAAAAATTAACTACTTATTATTTTCTCTTAATAAAATAGTAAAACTTTTCATAGAAAATATTTGAATAATGTGTAAAACATAAAAGAGAGGAGAAAAAAAATCTTACAAATTCTAACCAATCAGAAAGAAACACTGTTAGTACTTCATGTACTTCACATATTTCTTGAAGTTGTTATTGTTATGATTTTAAGAGATGGCATCTCCCTATGTTGCCCAGGCTGATCTTGAACTCCCGCCCCAGACTCCCAAGTAGCTGCAACTACAGACACAGGCCACTATGCCCAGCTAGTACTTCATCTATTTCATTTCATTCTATTTCTGTGAAGCATTGCCTGTTATTTTAAGCATCTGCATTCTCAATTTATATACAAGTTTATTCCTGAATTTTTTGTGTGACAAAATAATTGCCCAAGGCTGCAAACTCTTTATAAAATTTATATGCATATATTTGCACTTATTTAACCAGTTCTTCATTAGAAATTTAAACTCGTTGAAACATTCATTATAATAATCATTTGTTCAATGAACATTTTTTTCCATTCAGTTCCCCCATTCTAAATCCTTATGCTTGATTTTAGAAGTAAATTTATAAGATCAAAAACTATTATTCCTTTGAAGTTTTTAAATATATACTGCTAAATGGCTTTCCAAAAGTACATCTAGCCTTTGGATAGGAGATGTATTATATGGTAGTTTCTACGGTATGCTACTGTTTTAAATATCACACTCTAAAAAATTTAATAATCTTGTGATTTATCATTAGAATTCCTTCCCTTTTTTTAACTAAAATAATTACCTCATTTTGACAAGCCAATTATATAAAAATTTAGAGAAAAAAATAGTGCTCAAAAATATCTTAGTCTTGTTTTCCTGATAAAAATGTGGCATTTATTCTAAATTTACACTTTTTTAGTTTTTTGCTTTTCCTTCCTTATAAAAAATTTTATTAACTATTAATAATTTATATCTCACAAATAAGTAATATCATTTTGCCCTACTGTGTGTCAAACCATCAGGAGATATCTAGTTTTCTTATTAGACATATTTTGTTTTCTTGGGTTTTTCCAAATTATTACTTAAAGGTTGCAAACAATAGAAAACATTTTTTGTGTTTTTAATTAAGGAGATTAAATTATACTAACACAATTCTTCAAATTTTCTATTAACTTTTAAATCATTTTACATAAACTAGTATATATATTGAGTACATCAATCATCTTTAGTTATTTTTATTCTTAAAATACACAGTAATCACAGAAAATGGTTATAAGATTAGAGTTCAGTATAAATAAAACCATGATTTAATGGCCATTAACACCTCTGAAAGGTTTGCATTTTTCATCATGTAATGCAAAAATGAAGATAATCACAGAGTACACTAAGTATCAGTGAATGTTTGTTTCTATCAATGAGACTGAAATTCTTTTGAAGCATTTTAGCTTAACTGAATGTTGATGTTACTTATGTTAGTTCCATTGTAGAGTACTTAACAATCTCCCCATATTGACTTATTTTATCTAAGAAGCTTTTCAACAATTAAACAGATAACTGAAAGTCTTTCTGCCAATTCCTAAAGAACTCATTAAGGTAGAAAGTTAAGACAGGAAGTTCTATTAATGCAAAATCAAAGAAACCTTCAACTCACTACTTCTCTTGCTGCTGTTCTCCCCGCCACCTCCCCAAAACATCACCAGACATAAAGAAATATGTCAAAAATTCGAAGAGTTTATGTATGATGGACTATTCTCAGGGTTTTCATAAAGCTAATTTATCACATTCACTCTTAGCATCATATGCATATATCATCATGCATTTTTACTCACGAGGTCTAAGTGATATAAATTTAAACATGACTTTTAAACCAACTTTAATAACTTAAAAGTAACTCTCTAGAATATCCCAAAGTTTACATATGATTTCTATACTGGAAACAGCACTGATGTGAAATTAGGACATAAGGGCTCTACATTAAACCCTCTTGCCACCGAGCTATGTCACTTTGACAAACACCTAATCTCTGGTTCTCAGTTGACTCACATCTCTGAAATTAATATATTGTGCTGGAAGATTTACATGATGCCCCTTGCTCCCCTTTAATCCTAAAACTCTAATCTTTTATATGCTAATGAGATCATCTATTGGTAAATCTTATGAGGTGGAAAATACACCTCTAAAACGCAAAGGTCCTTCTGGAATATACAGATGAGATGTAGCCATTCATAGGTAACTAAGAAGAAATCATGAATCATGTTACTAACTACCTATTGGGATTTTTATTCATAATATAGCATAATATAATGCAATGTAAACAATGCAATCTAACATAATAAACATAACACACACACAGGTATAAGTATGGATGTATGTATCTCAGCCAGGTAGCTCTAGGCTATAGAAAATACCAGAATGATTGATATTCATCTGAAAAGATTGCAACATTGCTTTTATCTTTTATGATCCTTGTGTCGTGGAATAAGAGGGTTTTTATATATAATGGCTAGCAATTGAGAATTGCATCAAAACATTATTCTGCTTTCCCTTAGGAATTCACAAATAGAGAAATTCCATTACCTTTCCTATGCTGATATCTGGCTGCAGAAAGCGAAGGCAGTCTGAATAATTGGCCCATGTTTTATTTAAGCTGTGCATAAAATCCCATGTTCCATTGAGGTTACAGTGTCGGAAAGCAACTCCTGTAAAGACATGAAAGATGCTGAGATCGCTCAGTTCCCTTAGAATCTATTATCAAGAAAATGGACAAGTAAATGTTTGTTTTAAATTAATCATTTCAGAAAAAGTCAATACCTTTATGGTTGAAGTCATAAATATAAGGAGGGCATGGAACAGCCGATATTTTCCCCACTGTTCCTCTGGGCCAACAAATGAGTCCATCCCATTCAGGGAAACAATTACCTTCTAATGAGAAAAAAAAATTAAAGCAAATAAACAAAGAAAAATGTAGTTAGAACCAGAGAACAAATGCATTCAAAAAACAAAATTTTAGGTCATTATCTGTAGCAAAATTAAAACAAATTGGTAGTTTTTGAAACTAGATAGAATAGATATGATGCAAATGTCCCAAAATTCATCTGTGTGCTTCATCAAAGCCTCATTCATAGGAACATTTGCTTTGCATACATCAAAAATATTCAAATTATTCCAGCATACTTGTTTTGGTAGCTATAGCAATTAATTTATAAGAAACATTGGAAATCATTGTGAACCACTTCTGTGATAAAGTTTTTCTGACCACCAAAGTTGTAACTACATTTTTACACTAGATTCTTGAAAACTGTTTTTAAAGATCATAACACCTGAAGCAGCGCACTTCACTGGCAAGCCCCAAGACTCAGGTTTATCATTTTACCAGTACTTCTCCTTGAGTCTAACATTCATCTCAAACAACATTCTCATGAACTCTACTCTTCTCAAGATGAATCCAGAACTTCACCACTTCTCACAACATCTACTATCACCACGATAGTCCAAGCCACTTCATCTCCAACCTGAATGAGTGCAACAGTCTATGACTGGCGCTCCTGATTCCAACATTTCTTTCTGCAGGACAGTTCTCTGGGTGGCATTGGATGAACCCAATTCTCTCTGTCCCTTTTTTTTGTAGTTCTCAAGAATAACTATAGAATGTGCTGGGAATGCAACCTACTGAGATAAGGGGTGAGGAACTGCCTGGAACAGTCCAGACTCAGTTCCAAGCCCTCCCAGAAACAGGATGTCTCCAGACATTAGCCCAGTGCACTCTGTGTTCCCTGAGGTATGTAATCAGGGTTGGGCTGTTTTATGGGGTCCCTCTGCTGTGGTGCACGCAGGTCATGAGCAGTTGAGATTCTATCCAGCCCAGGCAGCTTTCCCGAACCGTGGGGCACCAGTTCCCAATGACTCCTAGGCTTCTGTTGTTCCTTGCTGCCTACCTGTGAGTAATAAACCCGTTTCATATAACTCATGCACTGGGTATTCTGCCTCACTGGACTCAGACAAGTTGGTAACTAGTGCACAGTAAACCTGCTTCACACTTTCTTTCCTTTATTTTTGACACAATAGCCCCAAATCCTCCAACAGCTCCCCATCTCAAAACATAAGTTTTTATAATGCCTGAAGTGCCCATAGGGTCTGCCCTCTCACTCAGACAGACTTATTCCCTTACCTCCTTCATATTTTCACTCAAATGTCAACTTCTGACTAAACATGCTTATCTAAAATTGCATCCCAAAATCTTACTTATACCTTTTCCTGCTGTATTTTTCACCTGAGTTCTCATCACCTTCCAATATTGGGTGTTATTTTATTATTATATTCCTAAGTCACAGGATTTAAGAAACTTGAGATTTTTGCCTGTTTTGTCTCAAGCTTTAGCCACATTCCAGGAATGCACCTGGCACTTGGTGGAGGACTAACAAATATTCAGTGTCAATTCTCTGTGCTCTTGCAGGACTCCTTTCGATTAGTGATGAACTGAACTTCCAAGAAGACAGCTTGTCAGCCAAATTATACCCCAACTTCTCAAAAATAGATACCTTCAGTGACTGCTGTATTAGTTTTCCATCGCTACTGTAACAGATTACCACAAACTTCACAGCTTAAAATAACAGAAATTTGTTTTTTCACTATTTCTGTAGGTCAACAGTCTGCTGGACTCAGCTGTTTCTCTCCTTGTAGACCCGTGAGGCCAAAATCAAGGGCTAGGCAGGGCTGCATTCCTCTCTGGAGGCTCTGAGGGAGGATCTGACTCCTTGTTCACTTGGGTGGTTGGGAGAATTCAGCTCCTTGCAGACATAGAACCAAGGTCCCCATTTCTTTGCTGACAGCTGTCAGCTGAGAGCTGTTCCCAACTTCCGGAAGCTGCTTGGCCCCCTTCTTCCATCTTCAAAGTCAGCAAGGCAGGTTGAGTCCTTCTCACATGTTTAATCTCTCCTCCTCTCTCATTTTCTGCTTCAACTCTGATTCTTTTGCCTTCCTCTTCCACTTTAAAGGGCCCGTATGATCACATGGAACCCACTCAGACAATCCAGAATAAGCTCCCTCATTTTAAGGTCCATAACCTTAATTCCATCTGCAAAGTCCCTTCTGCCATGTGACACAGCATACACAGGCACAACAGCAGGTATTAGGGCATGGACATCCTTGGAGGGCCATCATTCTGCCACCACAAGTACTACCCATTATAGCTCTCTCAATTTTTTAGTTACCAGTTACACTAACTGTGCTGAGAATTTTTGTTATAGCTAATGTTCATTTTGTCAAGTTGTTTGCTTAGTTTTGAACAGTCAGCATAACAGAACCTTTCAGAAACACTGATCTCTACAGAAAAATAAATTCAATTATGAACCTGAAATTAACTTCTTAGCATCCACCATATCACACAGAAACAAATACTTGATTTGCTTTGTGCATTGCCGAAGCAATAAGAAAAGAAAATGTCTTTCCAAAAACATTTTTCTTAGAAAAAGCCTTGCTTTGCTCACATAATAAAAGCCCAAGCTTTACATATCACAGGCAAGGCAGGAGCCCATCCCACTGGCTCCTGATTCTGGTGCACAGCTCCACCTGCCTCTCTTTCCACCATTATCTGCTTTGTTGTTTGTATCTTTTCCTTTTCATTTATACAGAATGTAATGACTCCACCTCTCCCAACAACTTTGCCCTCAACAGTATATCTTGATATCTTTCAATTCACCTTTTCATTAACAAGCCACATGTCTTTATATATCTGAACTGTCCAGTCGATATGTGCCCAGTATCTATTGTGTAATTACATAAATTGGACCTGGACACACATTCTTATTTCTCGGTAACTAGATATCCCTCCAAAATGTATGCTGCAATGTCATGTGCTATTTTCTAGCAAAAGCCAATGGCCAGTTTATTCTATAATTATATAGTTTTAAAACTGCTATGGAAATTTTGTTTCCTCATGCTCTAAAAGAGACAGCTTTCTCGTTCCCTGCAAGATACTGCCTCACACATGCTGCCCAATTTTTAGAAAACTGACACTCTCCCAAAATATTTCTGTAGATTATGCTTATTTTTTTGGTTGCTCTTTGACAAAGAGAATAGTAGATGTTCACAGAAGGTTGAAAAAATTGAAGAAGCCATGAATCTCACATAGAAAAAGGAGATTTTTTTTTTTTTTGAGACAGAGTCTCACTCTGGAGTTAGCGGCACCATCTCAGCTCACTGCAACCTCCGCCTCCCGAGTTCAAGCAGTTTTCCTGTTCAGCCTCCCAAGTAGCTGGGACTACAGGCACCCGCCACCACACCCAGCTAATTTTTGTATTTTTAGTAGAGATAGGGTTTCACCATATTGGTCAGGCTGGTCTTGAACTCCTGACCTCAGGTGATCCGCCCGCCTCAGCCTCCCAAAGTGTTGGGATTACAGGCACGAGCCACTGCACCTGGCCAAAAATAGAGATCTTAACTAGCATTCTCTCCTTGATCAGATTGCCATCCAATGTGAGTAAATACTTTCATTATTTGGCAAGGACCTAATTAATTGACTAATGGCTCCCCATCTCTCTTTATAAATTAGCACCATTAATTATAACTCTGTAATTATTTTTGTGTGCCAGGACAAACTAATTATGAGTGAAGCTTGTCAAACCATGACATTTACACAGAACAATCTAAAATTTGGAGAACGTTTTTCTCTTTTCAAACGAAATGTGACCACACTTGAAATAATAATATTTTGGATCAATAATATTTTGGTCTGTGTTTTTTAAGTACTTGAATAGTTTTAGAATGGAATATTTGCATTTATATATCCTTTTCTCTCTTTCATAAACATTAGGAAAACTTTTATGTTCTTATGTTCTTTTATTAAAAAAATCTTTCTTAAATAAAACAGAAAATCATATACTCACAAACTAGAATTGACAGCTGCTAATATTTTGCAATAGTTAATCTAATTTATTTTTTGCTACAGATTTTTAAAGTATAGACAGTCTGACAGCTCACTCCTAAATATTTTGATATGCATCTCTTGATTTTAGAAGAATGTAAAAATGAAAATTCCTTAAATTAGCTAGTGAATTCAAAATGTCATTCTAGTGTTTTACAATTTTAAAGTAAAGAGCACTTGAGTCAATTTATATATAATTAGACATTTTAATTGAAAGGTAAACCAAAGTTTGACCACATTTAATTCTGTCTTATTTGCATAGAGAAAGATCTCCATGCAAATAAGGATCTCGAAGAAAGTGTTTTTTCTCTTTCAGTATTTATTTATCTACATGCTTCACATCATCCACATCTTCACAAATTTTAGATGTGACCTAAGTTTACTACCAGTAAATTTATTCTTTTATGTATAATTCATATGGTGTGTGACTGATGCACACTTGCTTATCTTGACCCATCCTATTTCCTCTTTTGAAATGTCTTTGTGATGGTTAATATTAGGGTCAACTTGATTGGATTGAAAGATGCCTAGATAGTTGGCAAAGTATTGTTTCTGGGTGTCTCTGTGAGGGTGATGCCAGAGGAGACTGACATTTGAGTTAGTGGACTGGGAGAGAAAGACCCACCCTCAATGAGGGTGGGCACCCTCCAGTTGGCTAGAACAAAGCAGGGGGAAGAAGGTGGGATAAGCTGGCTTGCTGAGTTATCATCTTTCCCCTGAGCTGGATGCTTCCATCCATTTCTCCTATCCTTGGACATCAGACTCCAGGTTCTTCGGCCTTTGGACTCTTGGACTTACACCAGTGGTTTGCTAGGGGCTCTCAGGTCTTTGGCCACGGACTGAAGGCTTCCCTGTTTTTGAGGCTCTTGGACTTAACTGAGCCACTATTGTCTTCTTTCTTCCCCAGCTTGCAGATGGCCTATCATGGGACTTCACCCTGTGATCATGTGAGCCAATTCTTTCTAATAAACTCCCTTTCACATATACTTATATCCTATTAGTTCTGTTCCTCTGGAGAACTTTGACTAATACAGTGTTACTTTCCTTTCATCACATCTAATTCCTACTTCTTTACTTTTAAGATGAGATCATTATTCTTCCAGGAAGCCTTCCCTGATTAATTAAGATTCCTCTTCAGTGGTTCTATAGTTGTTAAAACACCTCTGTTGTTAAAATTATACACCATCCTGAAAGATGCCTGCTTTCTCTATTAAGCCATTAACCCCACAGGGAAAAGGCAAAAACTTATTCATACTTTTTAGAGCTTACTCTGGGCACATAATCATATTTGTTGAACTGTTAAAGGGACACTGACGATGATAATGTTGGCCTAGGTGATCTCTGAAATATCTTCTAGCTCAACAGTTTATAAGATTTCACAGAAAACAGCTTACTCAGCCATCACAGATAATAATGCTTTCAAATTTTTTCATGATGATGTATCTCTTTGTTAGCAGATTTCCATATCTAAGATATTAGGATCAGCATTCTTTAGAAGTTGCATGAGTGATTCCCTTTTCAGACACTATTAGAGTAGCCATTCAGAAAGCTTCCTCTTAGTACAAGATACCTACAAAGGCTATATTAATGTAAAAGCCTTCTTTCTTTAAATATGGCTTAGATGGCTGTAAAGTAAAGGAATAAATTGTAGGCCAGAAATATAGGAGCAGCAAGCTCTACATTTGGGGTTTAACTTAGAGGCTTCTATTGACCTGTTTACTTAGAGTTTTGGTGGTGTTCAGGTAACAAAAGAAGAGCTTGAGGCCTGATGGGGTGGAGAAATTGAACAGGAGACCCCTCTAGAAAGTCAGTATCCCCAAAAGATGACACTTCTCCCACTAAGTGGGTGGGCAAGAAATAAAACCATCCTTCAGAAAGAGATTGGTTTGTGTCATTCTTGGCTACATTTGGAGTTGGAATAGAAAACAGTGGAGGGGAAATTCTTCTCTAAACATTTCTAACCACAAGCCTATATTTATGTGTGATCTAAATTTAGTTTAAATTGGACTTAGGTCAATAATTCATCTAGGCACCTTGCAGTTGCAAACACAAATTTTCTCTAAAGAAATGTTATTTAAACAAGAACCTCATGAGTTGCTCATCACAAATCATTAGACACACAAGGAAATAAGCCACCATGTGTGGTGGTCAGCATTGACCAGCAGTCTATAGATATTACAATTATCGTATGCAGCATATAAAGCATGTCTAGGAAAAAAAGAAGAGATTTGAAAGAATATTGAAGGAGCAAGAGACTATCAAAATTGAATATGAAGACTTCAAAAAATAAAAATATAATCAAAATTTACTAATGGATGGATTGAACAGTTGTTAGACAAAGCTGAACAAAGAGCTGGCAAACTGGAAAATATATACAAAGAAATTACCAAAATAGCAGTAAAGAAACAAAGTAAAGGAAAATACATAAGACATCGACACACAAAGAGTAGTATGAGTAGGTCCCATATTTGTCTGCTTAAAGTTCCAGAAGGAGATGAGAGAGAATAAAGGGGAGCAAAATTTCAGAGGCAAAATAACTAAAACATTCCAATCACCGAATAAAGATACAGATGTACAGATTCAGGAAATCCAATGAATCTATACCTAGATACAGAGTGAAACTGCAGAATATCAATGTTAAAGAGTTCTTAAAGAGAGCCAGACAGAGGCCAGGCATGCTGGCTCACACCTGTAATCCCAGCACTTTGGGAGGCAGAGGCGGGCAGATCACGAGGTCGGGAGATTGAGACCATCCTGGCTAACATGGTGAAACCCCGTCTCTACTAAAAAAATACAAAAAAAAAAAAATACAAAAAAATTAGCCGGGCGTGGTGGCAGGTGCCTGTAGTCCCAGCTACTCGGGAGGCTGAGGCAGGAGAATGGTGTGAACCCGGGAGGCAGAGCTTGCAGTGAGCCGAGATCATGCCACTGCACTCCAGCCTGGGTGACAGAGCGAGACTCCATCTCAGAAAAAAAAAAAAAAAGAAGACAGACAGAAAAAGCTAATCACCAACAAAGGCTGAGAATTGATTTGTCAGTAATAACAATGGAAGCTAGAAAAAAAAAAAACGGTATCTTTAGGTGATAAAAGTAAATAATTTTTAGCCAAGGATCATATGTCCAGAAAAAGTATCTTTCAAGGTTGACACCAAAATAAAGACATTTTCCAACAGACAAAAACTGAGATCACTATAAACATATTCTAACATAAAGATTCAAAAATATATAAATAAAGGACATTTTATTCAAAGAAGAAAAATTATAATAACATAAAATTAAGGTAGAACTAAAGAGCATATAATTTGGAAGCAATTAAAGTATCTCAAACTGTGTTTATTATTTGGAAAAAGGAAGAGAATGATAAACTTTAAACTTTCTGAAATTAAATATATGTGAAAATTTTCTAGGATAACCACTAAAAGAATTAAATATAATACATATCTTCCATACTAGTTGGGGGTGGCAGGGGATGGAATAAAATGAGAAAAAGGTCTCAATCAATCCAAAAGAGAGTTGGAACTTGGGAAGTGGAAGGGCAGAGGAAGAGCTGGTGAAATAGAAAGCCCACATGAGATTTTAGAATTAAACTCAAATACTGTATATTAGTAACTACAATTAATGTAATTCAGCTAAATTCTTCAGTTAATAGACAAAGATTATCAGAATGGATAATGAGAAAAACTCTATGTGTGTCCTGTTTGTAAAAGATACTCCTGAAATGTAAATATACAGAAAAGTTTAATAAAAGAATGAGGAAATATGAGTTGTTATTTAATGGGTACAGAGTGTCAATTTAGATGGAAAATTTCTGGAGACTGATTGCACAACAATGCGAATATACTTAACACTACTGAGCAGTACAATGAAAAAAATTTTAATGGTAAATTTAATGCTATGTATATTTTATCACAATTAAAACATTTTTAAATGATTGGAAAAGATATACAAGGCAGATACTAACCAAGAAAGAAGGAAACTAGTGTTGTTAAATTTTTTAAAATATAGTAATTTTAAATTGTACATATTTTTTAAATATGAAGGACAAGTATCCTAAAGAGGGCTACTGTATATCTACAAAAGGTTTAATTCACCAGGAAATCTAATATTTCTAAACTTAAATAACCTCCTAACATATTTTCAAAATATATGAAGTAAAAATATCCAGTGAATTTTTCAATGAAAAGTTGAAATATTCATCATCATAGTAGCATATTTTAAGATATATAATCTCAGAAAATAATAGGTCAAGCACATTTTTAAAATCATTATGGATGCAGAATATATGAACCACACAACTAACAAGCTTAATCTAGTGGACACTATAAAACATTGTACTCAGAAACTAGAGGGCATACATACCTTTGAAGACCACATGGAAAATTATCAAAATTGACAAAACTATAAGACATTAAGTCTCAACACTTTTTTTTTTTTTTTTTTTTTGAGACAGAGAGTCGCTCTGTCACCCAGGCTGGAGTTCAATGGTGCGATCTCAGCTCACCGCAACCTCCACCTCCCGGGTTCAAGCGATTCTCCTGCCTCAGCCTCCTGAGTAGCTGGGATTACAGGCATGCGCCACCACGCCCAGCTAATTTTTGCATTTTTAGTAGAGATAGGGTTTCACCATGTTGGCCAGGCTGGTCTGGAGCTCCCGACCTCAGGTGATCCGCCCACCTCGGCCTCCCAAAGTGCTGGGATTACAGGCGTGAGCCACCGCGCCCGGCTGTCCCAACACATTTTTAAAACTCAGTATCATGCAGACCACATTCTCTGATCATAAACAATTGAGAAATCAATCACAATTATTTGTTGGCATTTAGAGAAGTATGAAGTAGATTTTGAACTGCATATTTTATAATAGAGGCAATGTCCACAGGGACAGAGCCTACTCCTCCAAGCTTACTGCATGGTCGAGGGCAAATCAGTATGCATGCTCTCTAAAGGCAGACAAACCTTGAAGAAAGGACTAAGGGATAGGCTGATGTGCACATGCCCAGTTGCTATTCTCAAACTCACTATCAGGCAAGTCACTTTTTCCACAGGGAAGGAAAAGCACGTAGGGTAGAGATGAAAAGAGTGTCGTTATTCTGCTGCACACCCCTCCACATGGAAATGTGGATTGACTGATAAGGATCTCCCTAACACTAAAGAAGGAGGGAAATGTGCAATCTTTATGAGAACAGATAGGAGGCACAAGGAGAGCCAATTTTCTTGGCATCTTTACCTCCCTCCTGGAGTTGAGCTGTGATGTTGAGTTCACATTGTACTTTTGCTTTCAGCACAAGGACAATCTGCTCCTCTATAGTAATGGTGCCATCAGAATCCAGCTGTAGAAGTGAACAAAATACAAACATTTTCATCATGTTTTTTCAAGCCAGGATACAAGCTTTCATTATTTCACCTTCTAATCTAATTGAAAATGAGTTTGATATCAAGCTATTTGAAATAGTCCTTTATCTGAATCAAAATTCAAAATCCATCAATGTGTAAGATTTTAGAACAATTTTACTTTTATCTGATTAGCCTTTTAAAAAATCTCATACCAGAAGAAGTGAGAAAATTTTAATAAAGTTAGGTAATTATATTAGAGATAATAGACTACAAAAAATAAAATGGAGATATTATACTAAGAAAAAATATTTAAAATCAAATAATTATATTAGAGATAATATACTACAAAAAATAAAAATAATATACAAAAATATATATAATTTCCTGCAATATTATAATTCCATCTAACATGATACAATTTATTTAGTACCAAGAGTGGTTGGTTCCAGAGGAACAGAACCTTAAAGAAGAAACCATCTGTATTTATCACCCATAGCTGTGTAACAAAACATCCCAAAATATTGTTGTGATTTAAAATAACAAACATTAATTTGTTTCACAGTTTGGGAGATGCGTAGCTGGGTATTATTTTCTAAGATATTTACAGCACAAAGAGAATCTCAGTGAATAGTCAGATATATAGTTTTGGAGATTTCTGGATTATATTCATAGCTCAATGCCCATATTTACTTTAACGATTTTTTTTTTTAGGAAATGAGGGAATAAGCAAAAACTAATTTTGGGGGTTGAAATACATACCAGAATTTATCTATCAATATAATACAACATGGATTCTGAGTTATAAGTAGATACACTGAAAGTGAGCCTAAAATCTCACATATCAAAAAGAGCGAATGAACTGGAAACACATGAGTCTCTAAGTGGGCATGGAAGGAAAAATTGACTCCTTCCCATTCGTTCTCTAGAAACAGTCAGGCACACCTGAAGTTTTTTGTTTTGTTTTGTTTTGGTTTGGTTTTTTCCTGGCTGTTTTTTCAGTTAAACCGTTACTTCCTTTTACTTCAATCCTAGAAAACATTGTATAAATTGTGACCAAATTTCAGAACTATACATTTGATTCAGAGAAATTTGACTTCAATTATCAAACGTGAATATTTCAAATCACCCCTTGTGCCATTTTTACTCGAAAATATCATTTTTTATTTCTTTCTGTGTACATGCAGCCTTTTTATAGGGATAACCTTTTCAGGAAACCATGCATCTTATAAACTACAGCTTCTAAAGATATTTTGTTCTAAAACATCTGGTCAGTTTAGCCAGGAGCAAGTATGATCAGAATGTGCTAAATCACAATCTGTTAAATTGATCTTTAGTCATTGTATTAGTCCATTCTCACACTGCTATGAAGAAATACCCAAGACTGGGTAAGGAAAGAGACTTGATTGACTCACAGTTCCACATTGCTGGGGAAGCCTCAAGAAACTTACAATCATGGCAGAAGGCAAAGGAGAAGGAGGCACCTTCTTCACTGGGCAGCAGGACGAGGCGAGTGCAAGCAGATGAAATGCCAGACGTTTACAAAACCACAAGATCTCATGAGACTCACTCACTATCAGAACAGCATGGGGGAAACCGCCCCCATGATCTCATTACCTCCCCTGCTTCCACCCTTGACATGTGGGGATTATGGGGATTACAATTCAGGATGAGATTTTGGGTGGGGACACAGCCAAACCAAATCAGTCATTTCCAGTAAAAGCAAATAAGTACTTGTTTTTTATATTGCTTTCTTTTTATTCCTTTGTTATAGATACAAGCACTGTTTAACATAGAATGACATTAAAATGATAGTGTACTTCAAACAGAAGAGCAGTTTACATTTTCAATGTCTAGTTCTCCAAAAGCAACAATTGCACCCAAAACAAAATGTTACATTTAGAAAAATAGATGTTAGTAATTTTTCCTGGACAAGTGATCATTTATGATTTGAAATAAAATGTTAAATTCCAATCTGTCATATATTTGATAGCTAAGAGAAGCCCTAATTTGGTAATTTGTACTTTATTAAAAGCCCCTAAAGTTATAAATATAGATACCAATTTTAATGTCAAGATATGAAAATCTTCATAATTAACCCAATATTCACATTTATTCAATTTTTAAGTAATCATAAATCCATAAGTTAGCTTAATTTAAGAGGTATTCTGGAACTTCCAGCATGATGGAGTTGATGTGCTTTCCCCAATTCCTCTCAGTAAATATAAACAAAAGCCCTACACATTACATATAAAATGAATATAACAATATTCTAAGAGGCAGAGAGAAGATAGCAGAGCAGGCTACAGATCCTGGAAAACAACATGGTGGTAAATTCCCTGGGTTTTCTTTCTGCCTCATACATCCCCAGCTTGGAGTAAAAGAAGCTGGAAACTCTGGAATATCAACAGGCACAGGCAGAAAAATTTAAAAGTCTCAAGAGAAGCCTGCTCTCTAGCCAAGGAAGAAAAAAGACAGCCTGGAAAAACACCACAGAAAAAGCTGCAGCCCACAACTGGGGCTTAGCCTGGGAGGGTTCCTGGCTCTGCCCAGGGAAGAATTCAAAGACAAGCTGGTGGTGTTTGACAGCAACTTTTATTGAAGTGACAGTATACAGCAGCAGCAGAGGTACTATTCCTTGCAGAGCAGGGCCACGCAGTCTGCCCAGAGTAGCAGCTCAAAGGCAGTTCTGCAGCCATATTTATACCCACTTATATGAAAATTAAGAGGTAGATTATAAAGCAATTTCTTTAAAAAGTGTGGTAACTTCCGGGTCATTGGGTCATTGCTGTGGAAAGGGGTGGTAACTTTCAGTGTTGCCATGGCAATGGTAAACTGGCATGGAACACTGGACAATGTGTCTTATGGAAAGCTGCTTCCACCGTGTCCCTCTTTTAGCTAGTCCTCAATTTGGTCCAGTCTCTGAGCCCTGCCTCCTACCTCAATATCTCAAGGGTTCAGCTTTTTACTCCATCTCATTAAATGTGATTTGCAAGTCATAAATCATTGCCTTCACAATGATGTACTCTCCTTAAAGTCATAAAAATTATAATTTTTAAGAAGTATTCAATCTTATGTAATTATTTTGTTCTGCTTGATTTTGATTTGCAGCTTCATGAACCCATTAGTTTTTTCATTAGAGTTTTAGAAATGTTTATTTAGTCCATTGATCTCAATGGCTACGACAGGTCTCACCCAGTTTCCCAGTGGTCTTTTGATTTGCTTAGTTTCTTGGCCTCAGGCTTGGCCTCTTGGTTCAAAATCATTGTACAAAATAAATTCCTTATGCTCCTGTTGGTTTTACTTTGTATTATTTCCTTTAAACTTTGGACCTGTGTCCTGCCCCAATTCTATAGAAACAACACTCCTGATAGAATAATGCTGGGCCAGTGCTTCAAATGATAACCAATACTTAAGGAACCAACAAAATTGAACTTAACTGTGGACTCCAGGAAGATTTAGCCTGAGAGCCACTTTCTCCAGGTCAGGCTTGTTGTTCAAATGTGGCTGAAAGTGATTTGATACTGACTCCCAGTCGCCAATCACTTCTTCCCAATGTGAGACCATACCAACAATCCAGGACAGGTGCATCTCAGCACCAAGGGACAATTAAAACCAACCCACAGGAGAGTCGATCAGTGATGCTTTCAGAGAAATGTGGAAATTGTAAGATCCAAACTAGAGTAACTTATGTCAAGCCTTGGCAAGTGGAACAGGGCAGACCCATGAAGGCAGGGCTCTCACACATGATTTGCTGGATAATGGGAACTATCGCAAGAAATTTTTCCAAACCACAGTTTACTACATGGACAGCTTACACAAGGACAGCTAGCAACACAAGGACAGCTAACCACTTATACAAGAACACTTGCCTGACATGCAGTCTCACAAACCCAACCCAAAATGACAAGGGACCCCTGCAAACTCCCAGAATGGTTTAAGAGCAAAGTAAAGAACTAAAACATTCGCTCTCACTGGCCTGAAACAAGGCTTCTGGACACCCCCACCTTTTCTTCACAACCTGCATATAAGAAGCCTGGACTTCCACCCCTCCTGACAGTAATACAGTGTCCCTCTACTCCTCTGCTGGAGCGGGGGTCAGAGAAGACCTAGTGGAGAGTCAGCCTAGCAGTAACAAGGCTACTCCCATTGTGGTGACAGTGGAGGCCACATGAGGAGCAGCACTCATACCCCCACACATCAGGACCATGGAGCAGCCCACCATAGTTGTCAGTGATAGCTGACGGAGGAACCAAAACTTCTACTTCTATGAGCGTAATAAGGTGATAATCCCACTTCCCCAATTACATTAGTACCAGACCAAGTAGAGCAAACAAAATTACCAGAGACTAAAAGAGGGACATTATATCATAATACAAGGGTCACTCCATCAAGAAAACATGGCCCTCAAAAATGCGTATACATCAAAAAAACAGAGCTGCAAAATATGTGAAGCAAAAACTGATAGAATTAAAGAAGAGATAAACAAATCCGCAATTACAATTGGAAACTTCAACCCCCTTTCTCAGCAATTGATAGAACAACTAGACAGAAAATCAGCAAGGATATAGAACTCAACAATGCCATCAACCAACAGGATCTAATAGACATTTACTGAACACTTCACCCAGCAATGGAGAATACACTTTCTTTCCAAATACATACAGAACAAATACCAAGATAGACCATATCCTGAATCATAAAACAAATCTCAACAATTTTAAAAGAATTGCAAGCATACAGAGTTCTCAGACCGCAATGTTCTCAGACCACAATGGAATCAAACTGGAAATCAATAACAAAAAGATAACAAAACTCTCCAAACACTTAGAAACTAAACACACTTCTAAACAATCCATGGGTCAAAAAGAAATTCTCAAGGGAAATCAAAAGTACATTGAACTGAATGAAAATACAAAAACAACATATCAAAATTTGTGGGACAGACCTAAAGCAGTGCTAAGAGAAATGCATAGCACTAAATACATCCATTAGAAAAGAAGAAAAGTTTTGCATCAATAATATAATCTCCCACCCCAAGAACCTAGAAAAAGAAGAGCAAAATAAAACCAAAGCAAGTAGAAAGAAGGACATCATAAAGTTAAAAGGATAAATCAATGAAATTGAAACAGAAAAACAATGCAGACTGTCAGTGAAACAAAGAGCTGGTGATTTAAAATTACCAATAATATTGACAAGCTTCTAGAAAGCCAACCAAGAAAAAAAGGAAGAATACACAAATTAAACTATAGAAATGAAAAAGAGATAGTGGTTGACAGGAGTTGAGGAGTGGGAAGTGCAAAGGAAGGGGGTTTGGCTATAAAGAACATCAGAAGGGATCCTTCTGGGAAGAAAGTGTTCTGTATCTTGACTGTTATCAATATTATTATCTTGGTTGTGATATTTTACTGTAGTTTTATAAGATGTTATCTTACAAGTGATAAGGGGGGAAACGGGGTAAACGATACACATGTTCACTCTCGTTAGTTCTTCCAACTGCATGTGAATTTACAATTATCACCAAAAAAATCATTTTTTAAAAAAAGAAGCATTCTTCTCTCACTTAAAAAAACCACAAAATATTACCTCATTCTAGTAAATGAGAATCTACCACAGGTGATCATAAAAAAAGGTATATAAAAATGTTTTAGATATGATTATTTTATAGTTTTACAAAAATATATCTTTCCTAAAGTGAAGTCTACTTAACGAATATAATATTCTCTTGGAAAGTTATTATAACATTTATATATTAAGTTTTACTTGAATTTCAAAAGGATCACAAGGATATGTTTTTTAAAAATGAATTCCCCTCTAGGCTAGTGTGGTGGTTAATTTCATGTAGCAACTTCGATGGGCCATGGGTGCCCAGATTACATTTGTTTCCGGTGTGTCTGTGTGTCTGTCTTCGTCCAAGATTAACCTTTGAATCAGTAGACTCAGCAGAGCCGACTGCCCTCCCGCAGTGTAACTGGGCCTCATCTAATTTGTTGAAGGTTTCAATTGAATAAAAGGCAGAGGAAGAAGGAATTTGCACCCTTTTTTTCCGTTCCTGGCAACATTTCATCTCATCTTCTCTAGCCCTCAAAATGAGATTTATGCCATCAGCTCCCCTGGTTCTCCAACCTTCAGACTTGGACTGAATTATACCACTAGCTTTCTTGTATCTTCAGTTTGCTTACAGCAAATCCTAGTACTTCTCAGCCTCCATATTGTGTAAATCACTTCCTCACAATAAATCTCTTTGTATGTATATCCCACTGGTTCTGTTCCCTGAAGAACTCTAATACAGCTAGCCATTCTATTTTCCGTAGTCTGAGAGAAAACTGAGCTGGTCTATAAGAAGGAATTTTGCTTGGAATTCAGGGTTTCTCATATACTCCAGTGTGAATGGGCCAAGCAACAAATCAGTTTTATGAACTTTCTACTCCATGTTTTCCCACAGGCCTCAAAAAAGTTCATATGAACTTATATTTTATTTTCCTTTTCTTAAATGCCAATGTCACTCTCACGAGTGTGATTCCCTTGAGAGTAGCTGAAGCTTTTATGTTCTAAAGGAGGTTTAACAATGAAAACATGTTTTTAATTATTTAGAATGTATTGTCTGTAATACTGCTTTAAAATAAAGGAATCTTATAATAAACATTATAGTTTTGAGAAAAATATTATTGAATCATCTACCTTTATGAACCATGAAACTATTTTTGTTTAGTCCTTTTTTAATTCAACATAAAAAAAGAAAAACAGATAAGATATACATCATAAATATATATACAAACACACACAAGGAAGCATGCATACTCACACAGACACTACACACACACACACACACACACACACACACAATATGAAAATGTCTTGGCTTCTTAAGTTTTTAATCCTTTCATATAATGAACTCTAATTCAAACTAAATCTGAAGATCAGTTGATTTTGCACATTTGGCTACAAATTCTAAAAATCCCCACAACCCTATTCATGCAAGAAGCAAACTGAAAATGATTTAAGAAAAACTTGTATCTATCTGTGGTGTGGCTCATACAGTTAAATGAAAACATTAAGAATGCGATCACATTGAGCTGTCATCCTTCAAAGCTATTACTCATCCTTTTCTCTTATATTTTAATTAACTACATGTGAATTTATTATAGATATTTGTAGAGCTCCAATTATACTTAGAAACAAAGCATGGTTAAATTTTTAACAGTCATATAATGATTACAGAGACAAAAAACCAATTAGTAGTTGCCAGGTGTTGCAAGGAAGGGAGAAGTAAGTGGTTGTGGCTATGAAAGGATTCCTGTGCTGGAACTATTGTATATCTTCACTGTGATGGTGATCACATGCAACTTTACATGTGATAAAACTGCATAAACTAAATACATGTGCACACACACAAGTATGTATAAAACCAATGGAATCTGCATAAGACAGAGGGATTATATCAATGTCAATTTCCTGATTATAATATTGTACTATAGTAATGAAAGATGTTACCATTGAAAGAAACTACGTGAAAGGTATTTAGTATCTGTATTACTTCTTACATTGCATGTGAATCTATAATTCTCTCAAAATACAGATTTTTAAAAATTCATCTGCTAAAGTTTTTAAGGAATTGTTTAGTTTAATGACTATAACCATGAAAAACACCAATTAAATTTTAAGTTAATTATAAATTAAGTGCAATATAGTATTTTGAGCTAAAGTAAGGTCAAATATATTAAGACTACTTCATTAGCAAAAAAAAAAAATTGAGTGCAACATTCTGTTGGCAAATATGTGTGGAAAAAATAGCCTCATACAATGCTCGTGGGAATGTAAAATGTTTCCACTGCTATGGAGAAGAAATGGGCAAAATTGAAAAAGTCCTAAATGTACATTTATCTTTTGACTTCACTTTTTTTTTCTTTTTTTTTTTAATTATTATACTTTTAAGTTTTAGGGTACATGTGCACAACGTGCAGGTTTGTTACATATGTATACATGTGCCATGTTGCTGTGCTGCATCCATTAACTCGTCATTTAGCATTAAGTATATCTCCTAATGCTATCCCTCCCCCCTCCCCCCACCCCACAACAGTCCCCGGTGTGTGATGTTCCCCTTCCTGTGTCCATGTGTTCTCATTGTTCAATTCCCACCTATGAGTGAGAACATGCGGTGTTTGGTTTTTTGTCCTTGCAATAGTTTGCTGAGAATGATGGTTTCCAGCTTCATCCATGTCCCTACAAAGGACATGAACTCATCATTTTTTATGGCTGCATAGTATTCCACAGTGTATATGTGCCACATTTTCTTAATCCAGTCTATCATTGTTGGACATTTGGGTTGGTTCCAAGTCTTTGCTATTGTGAATAGTGCCGCAATAAACATACGTGAGCATGTGTCTTTATAGCAGCATGATTTAAAAAACAAGCAATGGGGAAAGGATTCCCTGTTTAATAAATGGTGCTGGGAAAACTGGCTAGCCATATGTAGAAAGCTGAAACTGGATCCCTTCCTTACACCTTATACAAAAATTAATTCAAGGTGGATTAAAGACTTAAATGTTAGATCTAAAACCATAAAAACCCTAGAAGAAAACCTAGGCAATACCATTCAGGACATAGGCATGGGCAAGGACTTCATGTCTAAAACACCAAAAGCAATGACAACAAAAGACAAAATTGACAAATGGGATCTAATTAAACTAAAGAGCTTCTGCACAGCAAAAGAAACTACCATCAGAGTGAACAGGCAACCTACAGAATGGGAGAAAATTTTCGCAACCTACTCATCTGACAAAGGGCTAATATCCAGAATCTACAATGAACTCAAACAAATTTACAAGAAAAAAACAAACAACCCCATCAAAAAGTGGGTGAAGCACATGAACAGACACTTCTCAAAAGAAGACATTTATGCAGCAAAAAAAAACACATGAAAAAATGCTCAGCATCACTGGCCATCAGAGAAATGCAAATCAAAACCACAATGAGATACCATCTCACACCAGTTAGAATGGCAATCATTAAAAAGTCAGGAAACAACAGGTGCTGGACAGGATGTGGAGAAATAGGAACACTTTTACACTGTTGGTGGGACTGTAAACTAGTTCAACCATTGTGGAAGTCGGTATGGCGATTGCTCAGGGATCTAGAACTAGAAATACCATTTGACCCAGCCATCCCATTACTGGGTATATACCCAAAGGATTGACTTCACTTTTAGGGATTTACATTTAAGTTATAGCTTCAACAATATGAAAATACATAAAGACTATACAGTGTAGTATTATTTATACATGTAAAATATTAGATAGAAACAAATTAAATGCCCACACATTTGGTACTTCTACAAAATAGGCTATTATGAAGCTATAAAAAAGAGTGAGAAAACTCTATGACCTAACATGATTTCCAGGATGTATTGTGAAGTAAGAAAAACAAAATGCAGAGAGTATAAATTGAATGCTACCTTTTGTGCAAAAAAAGAGGGAAAATATACAGATACATTTTTGTAAAACAAAACTCAAAGATAAACCAGAAAACTATGAAATTTTTTATCTTATTTCTCCCTTTAAGTGGAATATTTCTAACTATCTCATTTAGTATAATGTTTATGATAATATTTTCTAAGTACCTTTTTTCAAAGTAAATATTCCCTTTTATGCTTATTTTATTAAGAATTTCTTTCATGGATGGGTGTTAAAGTTTGTCACTTTTTTTCTGTATTTGCTGGAATGATATTTGTGGTGTATTATCATTCTCATACATTGTTGGAGTTGGTTTGCTATTATTTTGCTTTTGATTTTTTCATTTATACTCACTAATAAAATTTGCTAAAATTCTTCCTCCTTAAAAAAAAAAATTGAGTGCAAAAGAAATCATGCATTAGGTAGTCCCTCACAACTTATATAGGCTCCTGAAAATATGAGACATTCCCTTTATCGTCCTTTGATAAGTATATGGTATATTTCTTCATTTATTTAATATTTATATTTTTAAGCCTTAGTAAAGCTTTCTTTTTTGTCATATAGGTTCAGCATAATTATTCTATTCATTTCTAGTTATTTTATTTTTGATAGCTATTACTAATAGGATATTTTTATTATGCTAAGTGGTAGTTTTTTTACACATAAGGAAGCTATTTTACTTCCTATTTTTAATGTCATTCTTGGTGACATTACTGAACTCTTTTTAGTTTTAATAGTTTCTAGTAAATTCTCATGGCTTTCTTATAAAAGTATTGCTAACATCTGCAAATAGCAGAATCAACAGAATAAAGCCAAAATTGCTCATAAGGTATTTGTATTTTAACATAGTTAAAATTGATTTTTCATGTTTTGCAATGATAAGCAAGACTGATCTACTTCTGTGATATTTTGCCTTTCTTTCTCCCCTCAAGATATGGCTGACTTGCACAGTTACTCCTGGATTTTCTATGTAGCTTTTCTTAATTTATCCAGCTTATTCTAATGATGTTCTCCTCCTGTTAGACCATAGATTCCCACCTTTGTAGCCGGGCATGGTGGCATGTGCCCGTAATCCCAGCTACTTGGGAGGCTGAGGCAGAAGAATCGCTTTAATCCGGGAGGAGGTTGCAGTGAGCTGATATTGTGCCATTGCACTCCAGCCTGGGCGAGAGGGTGAGACACCATCTCAAAAAAAAAAAGATTCCCACCTTTGAACAGTACTTCTCTCTTAACAAGTACTTGTGTCAGTACTTCTCTCTTAACAAGTACTTGTGTTTTTATGACCAGCTTTATTGTAACAAACAGACCTGGAATTTTTCAAATAAATAAATCCATGTATTTTCAACACCATTTCTTGCAAATGAACTAGATTGCCTCCAAGAGAAAAAACACCTAGCTACACCCCAGTTACAAATTTTGGCATAGGAATTTTCTCTCTCTTCTTTCTTTATACACATGCCTAGTTACTCGGCTTCCAGGATTATAGCAAAAAAGACTAATTTTACAATGTATGTAAAATGGATCCTTACTGCATTTCGAGAGATAAATAATGAAATCTAGGAAGGACATTTTGGCAGCTTTAACAAATTTCCTGAAACTAATATGAGATTCATCCATCACTACTGAATTATAAACCCCTTCTAAAAAAGAAAAACAAAAGTACCAAAGATCAAGAGACTCTTGTTACCTAAAACTAAACTCTTTTTTTCTTCATCCCTTCTTTCTTTTCCAATCTTCATTGAGAGGTACATTGCATTAGTCAAGGTTCTCTAGAGGGACAGAACTAATGGAATAGATATATATATATAAAGGGGAGTTTATTAAGTATTAACTCACCAACCACAAGGTTCTGCAATAGCCATCTGCAGGCTGAAGAGCAAGGAGAGCCAGTCCGAGTTCCAAAACTGAAGAACTTGGAGTCCAATGTTCAAGGGCAGGAAGCAACCAGCATGGGAGAAAGATGTAGGCTGGGAGGCTAGGCCAGTCTCTCTTTTCACATTTTTCTACCTGTTTATATTCTAGCCATGCTGGCAGCTGATTGTGACCACCCAGCTTAAGGGTGGGTCTGCCTTTCCCAGCCCACTGACTCAAATGTTAATCTCCTTGGGAAACACCCTCACAGACACACACAGGATCAATACTTTGTATACTTCAATCCAATCAAGTTGACTCTCAGTATTAACCATCACATACAGAACGGCAGATAGCTTGAAAAAGTAGTTCACCTAATTTCAACATTTTAACCCTGAGCTCAGAAAAATCATAGTAAGCTTTATCATGGCTAAGCCATAGTAGGGCAAGTCAAAGTATGCTGCTTCTATTTCTAACAAAAATTTAAAAGAACTGATGATAATTAAGTTCGTAAGGGTGAACAAAGTTGGCCGTTGACATTATTGGTTCAATAACACATGATATATTCAAATATTTCCTACAAAGTGCTTGCAGATAAACAATACAATAAATAACCATTGATTTTAAATGCTTTATATTTTCATGAGCTTTTGATTGGTCTTCCACACAAAGGTTTAACACCATCATTTTTAACACGTCTTAGCACACTCCATTTCAGGTTGAACTAAATTAGTCATTTTCTCAAATTCTTTGAAAATGTTCTCCCACACAGACTATTTTTCAAGGCAAATGCTTCAGTAAACCAAACTCAGCATTGACTCCTCAAATAAACAACTGATTAATATCAGTAACATTTGTTACGGATATTACTCATCAAGGGCCAAGGAAAACCCCTTAAAATCATTTGCTTTGTTTTTTAATTGATTATTGATGTTGCTACAACATCCTCAACTCTATTCTTTTCAAAAGGTAAGTAGTTTTAAACTAGTTATTTTCTCTAGACACATTTCATGCCTGCTACAATCAAACATGATTTAACCCATTTATTAGTTCACCATTGGTAAATGGCTTTCCTCGCTTAGCTAACAAATGAGAACCTTACTTTGAACTTTACTTTTATTGCAGCCTCATGTTTTAAAAGAAGTTATGTGATGAGATATCTCATCTTAAATTTTCTAATTTTTTCTGACTGAATGCTGTGCTATCAGCTGGGAATACTGTAATGATTGCTTAATCTGGGAATGACAACATATATTGTATTATATTAGCACAGCTGTAGTGTCACTGAATAATAAACACAATGCTTTTCCATTTTATTTGATAGCAAAAAAAATCCACATACACTATGCCTTTAGAAGCAGAATATTTAGTCCATTTTTCTCTTCTTATTTTGACAAGATGGGTTCTCCCTGGTAGTGAAAAAAGTAAAGTGAAAATGTAGAGCAATACATGTAGCACTTGAAATGTGTCAAGTTATGACTGAGTCACTGCAATTCAGAACGCACCAAACAGCCATGCGAAGCGGTAGTAGGTGAATGAATGTGGCTGTGTTCAAATAAAATTTTATGAACACTGAAATTTTAATTTTATTTAATCTTCACACTTCAAAATATTGTCCTTTTAAAATACAATAAAATCTCCTTTTAAATGTTTTAAATGTTAGAATAGTTTTAGATTTACAGAAAAAAATTTTATTTATATAAGATAGTACAGAGTTCCCATAAACAGTTTCCCCTTATTAAAATCTTAGATTAGTAGGTATATTTGTCATAATTAATGAATCAATATTGATCTATTGTTATTCACTAAGCTGATACTTTATTCAGATTTTCTTAGTTTTTACCTAATGTCCTTTGTCTGTTCTGGGGTCTCATCAAGACACCACATCATGTTTAGTTGTCATGTCTCCTTAGGTTCTTCTAGGTTGTGATAGTTTCTCAGGCTTTCCTCATTTTTATTTATCTTAATAGTTTTGAGAACTAAAGAGCTTCTGCACAGCAAAAGAAACTACCATCAGAGTGAACAGGCAACCTACAAAATGGGAGAAAATTTTCGCAACCTACTCATCTGACAAAGGGCTAATATCCAGAATCTACAATGAACTCAAACAAATTTACAAGAAAAAAACAAACAACCCCATCAAAAAGTGGGCGAAGGACATGAACAGACACTTCTCAAAAGAAGACATTTATGCAGCCAAAAAACACATGAAAAAATGCTCATCATCACTGGCCATCAGAGAAATGCAAATCAAAACCACAATGAGATACCATCTCACACCAGTTAGAATGGCAATCATTAAAAAGTCAGGAAACAACAGGTGCTGGACAGGATGTGGAGAAATAGGAACACTTTTACACTGTTGGTGGGACTGTAAACTAGTTCAACCATTGTGGAAGTCAGTGTGGCGATTCCTCAGGGATCTAGAACTGGAAATACCATTTGACCCAGCCATCCCATTACTGGGTATATACCCAAAAAGGACTATAAATCATGCTGCTATAAAGACACCTGCACACGTATGTTTATTGCGGCATTATTCACAATAGCAAAGACTTGGAACCAACCCAAATGTCCATCTGTGATAGACTGGATTAAGAAAATGTGGCACATATACACCATGGAATACTATGCAGCCATAAAAAATGATGAGTTCATGTCCTTTGTAGGGACATGGATGAAATTGGAAATCATCATTCTCAGTAAACTATCGCAAGAACAAAAAACCAAACACCGCATATTCTCACTCATAGGTGGGAATTGAACAATGAGATCACATGGACACAGGAAGGGGAATATCACACTCTGGGGACTGTTGTGGGGTGGGGGGAGGGGGGAGGGATAGCATTGGGAGATATACCTAATGCTAGATGACGAGTTAGTGGGTGCAGCGCACCAGCATGGCACAAGTATACATATGTAACTAACCTGCACAATGTGCACAGGTACCCTAAAACTTAAAGTATAAAAAAAAATAATAAATAAAAAAATAATAATTAAAAAAATAGTTTTGAGAAACACTAGTCAGACATTTTGTTCCACAGTTGGGTTTTTTTTATGGTTTTCTCATTATGGAACTGGGCCAATATGTTTTGAAAAGGGAGACCACAGAGGTAAAGTGCCACTCACCTATCAAGAGTGCAAGCTATCAACATGACTTCACTCTTAATGTTAACCTCGATCCTTCTTCTGATTTTTATTCAATGACTTAAAAATGTGAAAATCATTCTTAGCTTATGAGGCATAGAAAAACAGATGACGGAATGAATTTGGTTAACAGACCATAGTTTGTCCATTTTTGTTCTAGTGGATAAAAATTTTGGAATAAAGTTTGAGAACTGAGGATATATCAACCCAAAATTACTTATTCTAATAGATATTCTAATAGAAAAAAAAACTGAAAAAAAATTCACTATCCTCATTAGCTGACAAAGGACTCAAAAGATAATCAGAAAAAGAAATAGTACAATGGTTATTGCTTTTATTGAACTTGGGGGAATACTATGAGGAATGTAACCATGTAGGATATATTATATCTACACATGCACAAGACTGAATACAAAAATATCGTTAACTACTATTGTCACCAGATATATTAAATGGGCTCCACTTTTATTAAATTATATTTTTATATTAAACTTTTATTATATTAAACTCCACTTTTAGTTGCTTTTGACAGAGCAGGAGCACTATCATCTTGGACAAACACCACCATTTTAAGTTCTAGCTCCCTTTCCAACCTCAAGCATTTCAAGGAAATCACTTCTCTTCTAAACAAGCAACCAGAAAGAGCAGACAGTAAAACAAAGATAAGACAGCTCGGGCACAGAAGGAGGGGGAAAGTCTCTTGAGTAACCACCAAACTTCACACTCATACAATGAGCCCCAGTAAAACAGTGGGCCCTAATAAGCATATTCCTTTCCCATTAGGTGCACTAAGATAGGGAAGCTAAAAGCAGACTTGGGGGATATGCCTGCAGCTGCAGGAAGATGTATGGGAACAAACACAAAAACTCTTCCTCCCAGATAAGCAAGACAAAGAGGCACAGAAGCAGTCCAAGCCTGTGATAAGCTCTCCCACCCTGAACCCTTAAATACTCTTAGTCTGCAAGAGAGCATGCTCCTGACCAAAACTGGCCAGAAGCCCATCTCAGGTTTATTCTGTCTTTGACTGTCGAGCCACTTTTTGTGTTTCTTTCTTCCTTCTTCAACCCTTACACTTTTAGTTGTAACATTATTCAAGGTGGCTAATTAGGTAATACAAATAAATAAATGGTTTTCAGCAACACATAGAAAACTTCAAGAATGTAAAAATAATACATGTTCCATTTAGTCAATATTTTATATTCCATATGTTAAAAATGTTCAAAAATATAAAAATAATGGTTAATGCAGGAATAATTAAGTGTAGTTCTTGCACTATTGAAATCATAACAGAGCTCAAATTCCATTTTGAAGTAACTCACTTTATAGTTCCTGAGCACTGAATCGTTTTTACACTTTCATTCCTTAAAGCCTAATTTTTCTTTCTGTACATCAGTGACACTTGATAGTGTCAAATGCTGTCTCTGGTAAGGTTGGCTCTTGGAGTTTCTGTAATCATGACTTCTATGTAGCTGTGTCTGAAATTGCTAGAGTGGCATCACATGGGGAGCACGTACCATGATAATAACACTCCAAGATGAAAGGAGGATCACTTTCTCAAGATTCAAGTGGTGGCTCTCTGTCATTTGTAATATAATTTAATGAGTTCAAGTTGCCAGTCTTCTACATTGTTTATAAACATTCTGTGTGTGTGTGTGTGTGTGTGGTCACTTTTTAAACAAATAAAGATGAAATAACTACATCTGTGTTTATATTTTATATAAGCAAATAAATTATGGAGAAAGAGGTGGAAGATACACAGTATTATCTGAGTGGGATTGAGAGGAGATGGGACAGCAGTGAGAGAGAAAGAGAATGAGTACATAAGACAGGAAAATAGTCATAGGAAAATGGAAAAAAAGTGGGTTGTATAATGTCAAGTGAAAATATATATAAAATTTCATTTATGACATAATTGAAAGTATATATTAATTGAATAGGCACATAGACAAAGACTAAATAGAAATGTGGGTAGTTTCTGCTTTTGATCTCTGTTATATGTATATAGTAAAAACACTCTTTAAAGCTAGCTCTGTTGATAACCTGAAAAAATATGAATCTCTGGTATGCTGGAACTCTAAACCTTATACTCTTGACATGATAAAATGAGACCCAGAATTTTGCCACATATCTGTGGCCACCCAGCTAATTTATAGTAAAATATGGACTACAGCCAGGTGTCCTATCTCCTAGTACAGTGTCCTCACACAGGACTACCTCTGCCTTTCAAGGCTATTCTGTGGCAGCTCTACTCAGTGATGGAGTTCATTTCATGGGGAAATGAAATCAGCCAATGATTATCACTCTAGAAATAGTGTTGACTTGTTTTTGGACATGACAAATCATCAAGAAGACTGTTTCCTGCCAGCAATTGGCAATGAGAATCTGAGATTACAGAAAATCAGGCTGAAGGCCAAATTATAGATCTACACATAATAGCAACAGTGGCCAATGTTCTATTCATTTCTAACTAGTGTCACTCCCTCTAGGCAACACATCTGTCATGCAGCACAGCTGTGTGATCCTGGGAGACAATAACAACTGGGAAAAGTAAAGTGGTAATATCCATCAGCAAGAAGGAAACAAATTTTGAGCAAAAGCAATGAGGAAGTTAGATATTGATCAAGTACTTATATTAATAAATGTAATATTATAACAGCTATCGGTGTTATGAAGAAAATGTCCAATTGCTATCAGAAAAAATGTGGGTTCTGAAGGAGAAGCCGTAAGAAATAAAAGGAAGAGAAAATAGCCTCGCAAAATTCTCACACACATACACACCCCATTTAAAAGCCTTCAGGAGTTCTCAATAATGCTTAGAAATAATCTTAATCTAGTAATCATTCCATTAAAAATAACTTAACTGATCTGCTAATAAAAGAAGAGGAAAGAGCTGACATCTTTTGTTATCAGGCACCTTTAAGCTTTTTATTTGTATATTTTTAAATTCAAGACTCACATTCTATGAGTAGATGTCACTATAATGCTTATTCTATGAGTAAGTCCTATTTTACAGTGGAGCCAGTGGAGACAACCAAGAGACGAAATTAACTGCCTAAAGTAACATGGCTGTTTAAAAATTTAATGAATAACCCAGAGAAAAGAAAAAAACAAAACAGAGGGGAAAGAAAGGACAAGATGGGTTCCAGTAGATGACAAAACCAATTGAAGTTCAAGACAGGAAAATAAGTGAGATGCATGAATGCCTGTTGAAAATATTTTATTTTGTCACAAAGAATTGAGGAAGTTCTGGGAATATGAAACCTACTCTCTGTGCATTGGCAAGAAACAGCCACACCTGGGACCCTTCCATCTCACTGCCTCTGGTCTACCAGGGCTGAAGAGACTACTCACAATTAATGCAGCCACCAGGAAGCCCATTCCTCAGGGATTTAAGACTTCCTTATAACTAGAAGACAAATGGAAATAGTCCTGGCTGTCAACAGAAAAGAATGAGAACAAACCAACTCTCTTATCTTTAACTACAATAGTGTTTGTGGCAATAAACACAGTATAGAGATAATCAACTGTTGAGTTTCCATTTCATTCTGCCAAAGACAGTCCCTAGTTTCCACTTTGGAGAAGCTGCCTATATTCTAGGACTTGGCATGATCTCAGCTCACTGCAACCTCTGCCTCCAGGGTTCAAGCGATCCTCCCACCTGAGCCTCCCAAGTAGCTGGAACTACAGACTTGTGCCACCATGCCCAGCTAATTTTTGTATTTTTAGTAGAGACGGTGTTTCATCATGTCGGCCAGGCTGGTCTCGAACTCCTGACCTCAAGTGATCTGCCCGCCTCGGCCTCCCAAAGTGCTGGGATTACAGGCATGAGCCATTGCGCCCGGCTGTCCTCATTCTTAACTCCATCAGTAATAGTTTTGACAGTTCTGTTTATTATCACCACAATTTGTAATTAACACATGCGTTGAGATGCAGAGTGTAGGCCTACTTGATTTATTGATTTATCCCATTTTATGTCTATACCCCACTCCTACTTCTCTACCTCCCATAGACAAGCATTTATGTGAGACACACACACACACACACACACACACACGCACACACAATCTTTTATCTGAATATGTTCATAAAACATATATTACTATTTTATGTGCATGTATTTTAATGTATGTAAATGATATCATACCATATATCCTATTGTTTCTGTCACATGTTATCCTGTTTTTACGATCTTGTCCATGCTGATTTGTGCACATTTAAGCCATTGCTTTTTATTGCTGCACAATATCCCATTATAAACACCCAGATTGTCCCTAATTCTCTAACACCACAGAATTACTGCAAGAATCATTATAGACCTGGGTGAGAAATTCCCTGGGATAGAGACTCGGGGCGGAGATTGCTGGGACAGAGGACATGTGTATACATAATGTCACTAAGCAGTGCCCAGCTGATCTCCACAATGAGGGTACCAGTAGGAGGGGTGGGCCCCAGAGGTAAAAGTCAGAGTATAAATCATGGCTGCTTGTGTGAGTTGAGTATATTATCTAACATCTCATAGCCCCATTTTCTCATTTATAAAAATGTGAACAATTACAGTGCCCATCTCATAAAGTTACTGTGATAATTAAATGAGAGAATCAAGTACTTAGCACAGTATTTGGTACTCGGCAAGTAGCATTACTGATTACCATTTTTCCACACCTAGAAAGAGATTTCTGATTTTCTAGTAGGCTCTGAATCTTCATGCTGGAAGGTCAACAGCAGGAATTCTAAGACCTGGCCATTTTTTCACAGCATGGGACTCCTCTGATGGGCACCTTTCCCCCAAGGTTCTCCTTTGAGTTGGACAAAATTTTGTCAGATTTGCTTGCCGGTCTGAGGTTACCCCTGTCCACTCCTTCTCCCTCTCCCTTTCAACTTTCACAAGCATTACCTCCTCCCCTAATAAACCTCTGGCACCCCAATTCCATCCTACAGTCTGTTACCAGGAGGATCCACTAACACAGTAAAGAAAATACTAAACATGTTTACATAGTGGTCCTCATTACCATGTGATACTCTGACTATAGAAAATGCATTGCTGGGCTCTGTAATGATGTATGAATGCACGGGTTTTGAACTGTGCTTTGAGACAAAAGTATATCTTTACCAACCAGAAACCACAGAGACCCTTAAAACAATTGATGAGCACTGGTCTATATCATCTATTTTATGGTGTGATCCAGTGTTTACTGAACACTAAATATTTACTCTACACAAGCTCATTCTGCCTGGGTGAGTTCCCTTTGGTTTTCTATCAATATGTCATAATTTTTTTGAAATATCTGTGTTAGCTAGCAATATATTCATCATTAACTGGGTATGCTAAAAAAATTAATAAAGCCAGGCTCATTTTTCATAAATACCTTGTCTCTCATACTTAAGCTAATAATATCAGCAATTGATATTTGAAGTAAATAATACCCAGAATGTATTTAGTCTCTATTATACTCCAGGTTAACTAATGGAATTTCAGAGTAGAGAATGACTGTAACCTAAAGTAATAAACCAAGACTTATAGAATTAAAAGAATCTTAGCCCAATATGACTCTTTTGAAGATGAAGAAACTGAAGGTCATAAAATGTATCAGTTTGTCAATGTAAATCACTTGAATTTAACCTCCAGATTTTGTTTAAAATGTCAAAAATTCGGCAAATGTAATATAATACCACAAACTGTCATTTTATGCAATTCATAATCTATAGATATAAATGGAAATCCGTGTAAAGCAATGATTTTCAACCAGGAGTGATTTTGCCTTCCAAACTATGTATAGCAACATCTAGAGACATTTTTGGTTGTCTCAGTTAGGGGGAGGGGGGCTACTGGCATCTAGTGGATAGAGGAGACAGGGGTGGCGCTAAATACTCTGCAATATACAGGACAACACACCCACCCCCAACAAAACAAAGAATTATTATATATGTCCCAAAATGTCAACAATGCCAAGGTTGGGAAACCCTGGTTTAAAGTTATAGAAGAAGTATTCAATGTCCTGATTGTTTTATTGAAAGCAAAAGAAAATATTCTGCCCACAATCCCATGGTGATTTATTTATTATTTATTTATCTCTCTCTCTCTCTCTCTCTCTCTTTCCTTTCTTCTCTTTCTTTTCTTTCTTTCCTTCCTTCAAGACAGGGTCTCGCTTTGTTGCCAGGCTGGAGCGCAGTGGCATGATCATAGCTCAGAGCAGCCCCGAACTCCTGGGCTCAAGAGATCCTCCCGTCTCCCAAAGTTCTGGGATTACAGGCATGAGCCACCACACCAAGCCTTTTTTTTTTTTTCTTATTGTACTACATAATACCTCCCCATTTCCTTATAAAAAGTAATCTAGAACACTAAATAAAATAAATGGTTAGAGTTCAGTTGCCTCTTGTATATAAGAAGATGCCATTTTTAAGCATATTATCCAAATATCTTATGAGATAAAAATGTAGGAAGTATAGTAGAGATTACCAGAGTTCTATAACGATCATGGAAATTTATCACCAAATTTTTTTCCATGCATTCATATTCCTTCTGGTAACTTGATGAATTTTTTCAGGTTTAAGTGTATCTTACTTTCAGCTATCCATTGCTAATATTATTAGTCAATGTATGACACACAAATTGTTTAGTTTATTAACAAAATTTATTTATTAACAAAATAAATCTACATGAAACATCTTGGTCATGTTAAGTAAAACCCACTTTTAGCGTGGCACCTAGCCTAGAAATCCCCTTTAAGTTTTAATGTCTCTGGTTATGACTTTAACAGATAGGTTTTTTAAACTGCACTTTTAGAATAATTGAAATTTAAACTAGTCATCTGAAAGCCGAGAACATAGTATTAAGTTTAGACAGTATCAATACATAAATCACTGCTTTGAATTCTCACGGTGAAATAATTTTTTATTGGGCCTTCATTTGACGGTCTAGGAGCACCCCCTACCGAACCGGAGAGAAATACCTTGATTCGGTTTAAATTCACAGGGCTCTTGAACTGCATAACATCCACCACTACACGCATCTCTCTAGCTCATCTGAAAAGCTGACTGTAAACCCTACATTTGATTTGACTCAAAAAAAAAGTGCGTATGAATTGTGCCTTGCACATTAAAGAGGCTTCATTGTGAAAGATCGCCCAGAAAATCTCTAAATGATATTAGCAGTACAAAAGTGACAGCCACCGTTTCTTAACATTAACAAATGAGCTGTATTTTGGTATTTTTATTCTGTCTCCTAACTTGAATGTATGTGATTCTGTATCACAGACAGCCAATTATTCTTTCAGATAGTGGTCACAATCGATCCTGTAAGTTTAAATTCTCAAAAGCGATGGTAAATTACGAGCAGACAAAAGTCATTTCGATTAATTAAATGGGGACCACGGAGTTTAAGAGTAAGAAAAGTTCCTTCACCTTCCCAGCCTCACACTCTTGATCCACGACTCCGCTGTTCGGAAATATCCCCTTACTTTGCGGATGCCAGGATGCTGGTCTAAACAGTGCTGGCCCCAGGACATCACTCCACTAAAGCAGATCTTTGAAGCTCCCTCCACTAATTGCCTGCCAGCACCTGCCGGGTACGCCTCGGTGCGTGCCGGGGCGTTTGTGGACGTGTGAACATGAATGAGCTCTCGCGCGCACCTGGCCTCCGTGTCGCTAAAGCTGAGTCCCCGCCGGAGGCTCCGCGAAAACAGGTGTCGCGGAGCACTGGCTCTTACCTGGGCTCTGGCCAGGAGGCAGCTGCCGAGCATCAGCCAACCCCAGACGTGGAGCGACGCCCCCAGCCCGGCCATGCCCGGAACGGCTGTAGGAAGAAGCAGGGACCCTCCTCCAGAGCCCGGGAGAAGCTTCCAAGTCGCCAACTTGGCTGGCCCAGAGCAAACTTGTGGCCAGTAACGACGCGCAGCTGGGGTGGTCGGGCCCGGGCCACCGGCCGAGGGTGCTTGGGGTCTTGTCGCCGGAGCCACGCGCTTCTCAGAACCCGCGTCCTGCTGCGCCGCGGCGCGAGGTTGGTCTTGTCTTCCGGAGACACTGGCCCGAGTCCTGGACTTGACTCGCAGCCCCGCGCCGCCTGCGGCGGGAAGGGGGCGGCTCCCGCGCCAGGCGGATACGGGTGCGCCCCGCGCGGCTGCGCTCGCGCTCCTCCTCGAAGTCACTGGGTCCCGCAGCCCAGAGGGCGGAGGGCAAAGGATCCCACGTCGCTGCTGCCGCCACCCCCGATTCGCAATGTTTCTGCTTCCCTCCACTCTGTCCCGGGTTCCAGGGCCCTGTCTCTAGGGGCGCCCTGGGTCTTCGGGGAGTGATCCAGAAGTTTCCTCCTGTCCTGCGTGCGCTGACCATCGGCCCCGAGGACAGCGACAAGATGGCTAAAGGCTCCCGAGGCCAGGTAGGCCCTGCGTCTGGGCTGTTCGCTGGACAGTCCTAAAGTTCTCTAAAATGCTCTGATTCATTTTCTCCTAACCATTATAATAATACTCGGTGTGTGTTAAGTAGAAATAATGTATATATTTCTTGTGGGTCAAAAGTTCTTTGTGTGGTATTGTGCTTTGAATCCTGGCATTAAAAAAAGACAACTAATATTCTTTTTTTTTAGTTTATTTTTAAGTTTGACTATTTTAGACATTCATTGGCCAATTGTATTACAACCTTTTAAAATCTCTTGTTCTTGCCTCTTGAAGGAAGAAAGCCTTTGAATTCTGGCTCTGCCATATGCTAGCTGCATAACCCTGAGCAAATTACATACTGGCCTCTCTTTGTCTTAATCTCCTCAATTGTAAGATGGGAGAAATGCGAGAACCTCCTTTAATCAGCTCTGGATGCTATAACAAAATACCATAAACTGGGTGGCTTATAAACATCAGAGATTTATTTCTCACAGTCTGGAGGCTGGGAAGTCCAAGATCAAAGTGCTGGCAGATTCAGTGTCTGATAAAAGCCCGCTTCCTCATTGACCACTGCTGTCTTCTCATTGCAACCTCACATGGCAGAAGGGATGAGGGATTTTTCTGAGGTCTCTTTTATAAGGGCACTGATCTCAGAGCCCTCATGACAAATCACCTCTCAAAGTCCCTGCCTAATAAGCCATCACCTTAAGGACTAGAACTTCAACATATGTATTTTGGGGGAACATAAACATTCAGCCCACTGCTGTCCCTCAAAATTTTGTTGGAAAAGTTAAGTGAGTAAACAAACATAAAGTCCAAGGAAATGCTCAATAAGTATTAGCTAGTATCATTAGCATTGTTTGGTGATGATGAATATTATTATTATTATTGTGATCATAGTCTGTGAATGGGCAAAGGGCTGTGGTAAGTTTGAGTATTCCCTATTTACGTAGAAAAGCACTGTCTATGTTTACAATATAAAATATTTTTCTGACATAAATACCAAAATGTTTTTCAACTTTGTTTTTGGCCTAATTTATAATATCTTGATCAGTGCGGAGGGTTTTTTAAATTTATGTATCTAAATCTAGCAATCTTTTCTTTTATAATTTCTTCCTTAGCTTTTATGCGAGAAAGGAATTGCATACTAAAAATTAGAAAATCTTTTCATCAGATCTTTTTTCTAGTTCTTTTCTACCGTTTCATAATTTTACTGTTTCAAACATTAAATAAATAATTTAATGTTTTAAAGTATCAATTTTTTAGGTAATGTAACAATTTCTCCAAGTACCTAACCAGTTAATGCAACATCACTTATTAAAGAATCCATCTTTTAATGGGAAAGATATTTTGAAGGGAGGTGGAGGACAAAAGTTTGCTAATGCCTCTGAAATCACAACTTTAGCTCCATGTAAGGCTGCTCTGATAGAAGAGGCTTAGAAATCAAAGTAGGGTTTGCAATCGATTAAATAGAGCATCTCTCCAGTTTATCCAGGGTGGAACACCATTCATCAAACTCAGATGTGAAACACCTCCATCAAATGGTTGGCAGTCTTTTCTCTGAGTGCCTGACTGTTAAATTTGGAAAGAACTTAGCCCTCTGAAGCTCAGTCCTGAGGGCTTTCTCACTGGAACTCAGGAAGTAGGCAGATAACAACAGGGAAGTCTGGCCATTCAAACACGGGTACTTCTCGGGGTACATCTGAAGAGAAAAGGTACTCCCCAAGGCGAGGGTTTTTGTCTTGGCTCCAAACTGATGTGCAGTGGCTCGTGTGCAAGTGTCTTTCTCTCTGTTTAATTAGGAAAGGTTGTTATTACTAATAACAAGTTGCCTCATAAGGCCCGTGTAACAATTAAATGAGATAATGACAATGTCGAGGAAACTTTTATCAGCTGTACAGTTATACAAATGACAGTAAGCTTAGTATTTGCAAAATACTTTCATATACACTATTACATTCCATTTATAATTATTAATATGCAAAGCTTATTATGGAAATACTCAGTAATTAATTTGTAGCTTAAGGGAAAATAATGAAAAGGAAGCAATCGCCAATCTTAAAGTTTCCCTACTGAGGATTAAAGAAAATTATTAACAAATTCAAGGCCCACCTCAGTCAAGATAAAGCCTGAAGAAAATTAAGAAGTTGGACAATTATGTGCTTGGTACCATGCCATTTCCTGTCTCTTAAATCTACACTGCCCTACTTGTTAAATTACCAATGTTCTGTCTTTGTTTCTCAAATAATTAGATGAGAACTTTCTTCTCAGTAGCCAACTAACAGCCCCAACTCAAGCTTGTCCTCCTAAGACTTAATGTTCTTCTTCTCTCTGTTCTCCCCTTACACTCTCTGACTGTAGAGGTTTTAAAATATGTCCCCAAAACTCTTGGACACACACTTTTCATTGAGAAGTGAGGGTCTATGTCTCCTTCCCATGATTATGGGCTCTATGACTGCTTGACCTATAGAATATAGTGGAAATAAACTCTGGCCTTAAGAAACTGGCAGGTTCTACTTCTAGGCTCTAGGACTTCCTTTCAGTCTTGGAATTTAGCCACCATGCTGTGAGGAAGTCTGAGACGCCCATAGAGAAGCCCAGTGCAGGCAACTGAAGATCTCAGGTCTCAATCCTAACCACTGTTCCAGGCAACAACCAGTGGCAACTCATCAGCCCTATGAGTGAGCCATGTTGGAACTGAATCCTCTAACCCAAGCTCAGCTGCCTCAGTTGATACCAACTTAAGCAGAGAAGAGCCTGTCCAAATTACAGATTTCTGAGCTATGTAAGTGGTTGTACTTACTTTAAGTCATTAAGTTTGGGGGTAGCTTGCTACACACCAATAATAACTGAACACCATCCTGTCATTGAACTCCCGTGCTTGCAGTGTGAAATCTAGCTGCTAGCATCTGATGTGAGAGCAACGTGATTTCATTAATTGTTAGATCAGTTAGCACCAGGATTTAATCCTGTCCAAATGCTAACTGGACAAATAGCCCCTTCTGCTTTTTGTACCTCCATTTTGTCTTTCTAAAATTAAATGGCTTTCTCAGAGTTGACACACTCTTCTGTCAAGAATTTAGGAGAGCTGCAAGTCTTCTCTAGAAATCCCATAGGATTTTAGTATGTGAAAAAATCATTTAACTTCTTCCCAATACTTAAATCATCCCTACATATGTATAGCATATTTCCTCAATAAAAAAATTCTAATCATGAAAATCTTACTGCCTCCATGGAAAACGTCTGACTGAACTAGCCAATATCATGGATTAAATGGCTATAATTTGCTGGCTATAACAATAGCTCATATTTTTAACATATTACCAATTTCTTTCATAAATCTACATTCTGCAAAATATTTGCATCCAGCAAAATATCCTGATTCCCCAAACAAGCCTTAGAGATACATAAACTAAAATATCCATTTTAGTGGTAGTACCCATTTAGATGAGGAAACTATAACTCAGAAAGAAGCTAAATGATGTGCAGAAGGACACACGGCAGCCAGTGAAGACTTCAGCTTAGGTCTTCTGTTTCCACATTTATCACTTTTTCTACTATTCTACCGTGCCCCTATAGAATGCGCTTTAGCATTTCCATAGAACTTCACAGATGTACTAAGCACCTTCTCATTCATTTTCTCATTTCCCCACAGAGATAACTTCCCAATAGAATTACATTTTTAATCCTTGTTAAACCAAAGGATCACTCAACATTACAGGCAGTATGACATATCTATGAGCAATTTATGTTGAGTCTTTCAGCACACGAAGGCATATGCTCCCAAGAATGTACCAAATACCACAAGAAAGAGAAATTTCACCTAGATAAGTAACAACCCTTTAATTTGGAGATGGATTAGGAAGGAACATTGAAAATGTCAATCTAGTTGTTTCTTTATCACTTAAAATAAGTACAAGAAGCCTTGAAAAATAAAATTTGATTAAGGACTTTTTAAGATGTAGGGAGCTATGACATTTTGTTAGCAATTTATACTAGGTACTTTCTAGACAAGAAAGATCACTGTAAAAAGTAAATATTGATAAAAACAACAAAAAATGGAACATACTGGTTTTCTCCTAAAGAATTTATATGACAAAGCAAAATATCAACATGGACAAAATAACATAATATAAAAATAGCTACAGGCTGCAGAGGGAGGGACTGATTACTTTGAGGCTAAGGTTACTTGAAGAAGTCTTCCAGGATAGTGAGAAAATCTGCAAAGCTTCTCAGAAGCTATGACAAAGGGAAAGGGCATTTTTAAGTGTTTTGAATGGCAAAAGCACACCAAGAAACTGGGTGACTTATATAATGTGCAAAAACAGGAAGAAAACTGCCTTGTTGGTAAAAATAGGAAAGTGAGGAGTAGCAGGAACTGGGGTCCCTCAAAGCCTGGCTAA
Source organism: Pan paniscus (assembly GCF_029289425.2). Lineage (NCBI taxonomy): Eukaryota > Metazoa > Chordata > Mammalia > Primates > Hominidae > Pan > Pan paniscus. The sequence goes on along the minus strand of NC_073262.2, from coordinate 111,015,268 downwards.
GACATGGCATTGCAATGAATGGTATGGTAGCCAGTCATGTGCCACCAAATTGCTGTGATACAAAAATGTTTTTGTAGGAAAAAGTGTTCTGTTGGCTCTTGTAGAACAGGTGCAGTGGAGAGGAACCAGGGAGCTGTGTAAGGGGACAACCTCTAATAACAACAACACACTGTGGCTAGCGTCTCTTGGGCACCAGAGCTTCAAGGATAATGATCCTGTCCTGTTCCCAGTGCACTCCCAGAGCCTTGAAGACAGCAGAAGTCCTCTAAGCCCTGTGTGGTGAGAGAGGATTTCCAGAGGAGTCATCAGAACTGAGCGTGAAGAAGGGCTGTGTGTGACCCAATGGAGGATGCTGAAGAGGGCATTCGAAGCAGAGAAGAACATGTGCAAAGCAGGAGACGGGCAGAACAGGATGGATTCTAAAACAGCAGGTGTGCTGCAGAGGAAGAAGGGTGGCTGCAAACCCTGAGGAGGAAAAGGATTAAGTTTAAAAAAAAAAACACAGGAAGGAATAAGAAGGAGAGATACCATAAAGAAAATATTAACAGGACCTGATCACTGAGCGGTTTGGAAGGTAAAAGGAATGACGGGGCAAAAAAAAAAAAAAAACTTTTTTGCAAGTCTTGGAGGCCAAAAGAACAAGACTAGTGTTGATAGTAGTGGGAAGGCAGAAGGAAAGGCCACTGTTTTTACAGGAGACAGATGCTAATCCTAACTCTCCTCATGTTCCATTTCAGGTAACATTGGAACATACAGGTGGCAGGTAGGGGAGAATTTGGAGACTTTTGAAAAGAATGTGAAATTGGAGAGTGGGGCTCAGGTAAGTGCTGAAAACAGATTTGGGAATAGTTCCCATACAGATGGAAGAAGAGACTGCGAAGAAACTCAATGTTTATGGGAATATGAATGATTTCTTCATAGGATTCATACACAGACATCCAATATTTCTGAGCATGGCATAATCCTATTGTATACCTCCTTCTGATATCTGGAATACAACCAATGTATTCACATAATGATCATAAGCTATGTCTACTAACTCTCATGTATCATACCCAGTTGGTTTCTATTCTAGAACTATGAGGTCAGTACTTGTCAAATGCATATTGAGGTCTACTATGAAATTTGCTTTTATTCTCTCCACAAACAGAGCTTTTATGTTTGTGCAATAAAAGTTCAAGAGATACATATACATCTGGTTAAATACTTACTGAGACATCAAATATAATGTTTATTAGTTGAATATAATGCACATAAATCACATTTCCAATAAAATATACATATGCTTTGGAAATTAAAGAGACTATTTTAGCAATTATATAGTGAACTCTTGCTGACCTAATTTGCAAAATATTTAGATAAAATTAAGTTATTGTCTGATTCATCCATGTCTAAAATGATTTTACCCACATTAAAATAAATCAATGAGATCTTTATAAAAGGTTATAGATAGTACCACAAACCTAATACCAAAATAACCACTAATATAATCTACTCTGAACCATCCCTTAGTGATCCGGATGTTGCTATTTTTACTAGGATACCAGGTTAAACTAGACATCTGAAAAAGACATTCTAATGAGAAATTCAAATAGCTCTTGCTACCCCTGGAAATATAAGAATACTCCACCGAAGGACATATCCTTTCATTTTAGGCAGTCCCCAAAGAGAGGTGCTGGTGACTAATTTAATGACTGGGAAGATATTTATGCTGAGTATGTCTCAGGATATTATAACAATATATTACAGGAGAAAAGGTCTATCAAAGTCAATTCTACCACTTACATTTTGAAGAATTTAGACATTACTATTGAGAATTCATATTTTATTTTGTTTTCAATAAACAAGTACTCTACTAGCCTCTGGACATATAACCACTACAATATAATATTTTAGTAAGGTATAAACAGAAGTGTTTTCTGAAAAACAAAATAGCTCAAATCGCTGAAAGAACTAACTTGGGTTTTAAGAAGAGTTTAATTTTCCAGGTGCTATAACTGGAGACCTATTGAAATAAAGTTTTACTTTCCATAGGGTTATTAATGAAGGGGTAAGGCCCCAGAGACAGGGTGAGTATCAATAAAAAGGGCTGAAAGGACATCAGCATAGAGGTTCATAGCTCCACACTACATGCTGGGAAGGAAAAGGTGAACAGCAGGTATGAACTTTTCTCTATCAGAAAGGAAAGAAAAACCTCAAATAAATCTCTTGGTAAACATGCTATGTTGGGAGTCCTCAAAACCACCACCATCATGCTTAATGATTTGCTAGAAGGACTCATAGGACTCAGAAGATGTTGTCTCATGGTTATGATTCCTCAGAGTGAAAGGATACAGATTAAATTCAACATAGGGAAAAGTCACATAAGATGATGTTCAGGCAGAACCAGGAACAAGCTTCCAGGGGTCTTCTCCCAGTGGAGTCACACAGATGCACTTAATTCTCCCAGCAATGATGTATGACACCTTGTGCAAAGTGTTGCCAACTAGGGAAGCTTATCTGAGTCCTGGTGTCTAGGGTTTTTAATCACCTACTTGGAACCCAGCCCCACTATAACCCTGCCACAAGCAAAAATAGGCATTCACAGATGACATTGTTAGCATAAACTACCTGGTCAAACTGGTACAGCATAGCCCAAGGCTGCAGATATACAAACCACTCTTATCCAGCAGATTATGCCGAGGACTTAGAGCTCATCTCCCAGAAACCAGCCAAGGGCCAGTCCTGAGGACTGGCCTTTCTTGGGAATGTGCAGGGTTTGAGCAACCGAGACCTACTGAGTTAACCCTTCCCTGAACACATGTGAATAACCAAATTTTCCAGTAAACCCACTAAGTATTTACTAGGAATGGAAAGATAATGGAGAGTATAAAATGTTTTTAGGAGCACACATCTTGATTGTGTGTATAAATAAACTTAGAATTCACAGGTTTCTGGGTGATAGGGGAAACTAAGAGATGATTATGTAAACAATAAGGTATGAAGAAGAGACATTGCATAACTGGAATTATTCCCTTTGTTTGAACAATGTCTCTGCACATATTGCTTATAAAGAAGCTTGTCTATTAAATCTAAAACTTATCCTACTGCATGAGAATAGGGTTATTTTGGAAATCTGTGCCAAATGGTCTCAGACTTCTCCAAGAAAAGACTGTTTTATTTGTGCCTGGTGTTTGCCCGGTCCTTTGAATTCTGAGTCAAGTTTGGGACTGGTTAAGAGCTAGAATTCAAGAGAGTCTAATTTTATAATTCCAGTATATGTGTTATCACAAGAGATACAGACAACTCTTTTCTGCCTTAAGATTCAAACAGCACAAAATCGAGATAGTAAATAAATTAATTAGTAATACAATAACTTATGGAAAGAGAGAAATCACTTTAAACAGTTTTAAGGGAATTGATCTAATTACATTCCCCAAACCACATCCAGACACCTCATATAAAGCTCTAAAATGATTATCTAAGTAAAATACAATGCCCCTAAAGAAGCGTTTCATTTTGAACACAAGAGTGTGATTGTCTTTCTTCTATGCCTTTGCAGTTTCTTGGTCTAAGGACACATGTCTAATTATCCACCAAATCACCAAGATCATCAGAAATGATTGGAACATTGACAGTAGCTGCTACAAAAAGTAACACTTCCAACCAACCATTACCATAAACTCATAGAAACTTTTTATTCCATTTCTTGCATGAGACATGTTTGACTTCCATGGCCATTCTGGCATCAGATCCTTAAAGAAAATGCCGAGGAGTGATAAATGTGACTCTATTTATATGTTAAAAATTAAGTAAACCACCATTTCACTAATTATAATGAGGATATATCTTCTCTGGAACTTAAGACTACTTCATTCTGAGACAAAAGAAACTAACTTTTTTTAATGAAATGCCTAGGGTGACAAATTCAGTCTTTTCTATGACTTCTGTGGCTTAAAGAATATTAATATCAAAGACCCAATGAATTAATTTTCAATTATTTGATTTTAGTTTTAAGTTTCATGAATAAATTGCTTTCTAGTAATCATTGTTATAGGAGTTATTAAAAAATTATTTTAGGCAGATAAAGAAGAAAAGGGGTCCTTGGGAAGTTTATTTTTCTTTTAAATCAGCTCCAGAAATGTTTCTTGCCTAGCAGAAAAACCCTGGCTCTTAGACCCCGGCAGGCAAGCTTTGATATGCAAATGCAGACCATTAGAAACTAGGTCCACCAAACATGGCGATTCCTGCCATCTTCTTGTGCCCACATGTGCCTGGCAACATGGCCACCCCACATATCCCCACATGTGTAGAACATCATGGTGCCCTTCATTTGCATATTAAAAGGCTAGGGTGGGAGGGCCAGTTTTTTCACTGGCTACTTGAATGACATACCTGGTCAAACCAATCCTCTGGGCACTATGCCAGTAAGACACCGCCTCCTCCAGCCTCCTCATATAAATGGCTGTTTTTCACCGCACTCAGGGTTCCCTCTTTCAGCTTAGAGCCCCCCCACCTCTATCTCTGTACAGAGGGAGCCTCTTCCTTCTTTCTTGCCTATTACAATTCTCCACTCCCTAAAGCCACTCCACATGTGTCTGTGTCGTTTTATTCAAACCGGTGCAAGACCAAGGACCCTGGTGTTCCTCCAGTCATCGAAGCCATATGATTTTGGTGCATTGGCCAGGAATCCAAGGTACAGCATTCATCAGAGTGGTAAGTATGGGAGTAAGCTTAAAATCTGTTCTGTCATTCCAAGGTGCTCTTGGCCTCTTTTTTTTTTTTTTTTAATTATACTTTAAATTCTAGGGTACATGTGCACAACATGCAGGTTTGTTACATATTTATACATGTGCCATGTTGGTTTGCTGCACCCATCAACTCATCATTTACATTAGGTATTTCTCCTAATGCTATCCCTCCCCCAGCACCCCACCCCACAACAGGCGCCAGCATGTGATATTCCCTTCCCTGTGTCCAAGTGTTCTCATTGTTCAATTTCCACGTATGAGTGAGAACATGCAGTGTTTGGTTTTCTGTCCTTGGGTCAGTCTGCTGAGAATGATGGTTTCCAGCTTCATCCATGTCCCTGCAAAGGACATAAACTCATCCTTTTTTATGGCTGCATAGTATTCCGTGGTATATATGTGCCACATTTTCTTAATCCAGTCTATCATTGATGGACATTTGGGTTGGTTCTGAGTCTTTGCTATTGTGAATAGTGCCGCAATAAACATACATATGCATGTGTCATTATAGTAGCATGATTTATAATCCTTTGGGTATATACCCAGTAATGGGATCGCTGGGTCAAATGGTATTTCTAGTTCTAGATCCCTGAGGAATCACCGCACTGTCTTCCACAATGGTTGAACTCATTTACACTCCCACCAACAGCGTAAAAGCATTCCTATTTCTCCACATCCTCTCCAGCATCTGTTGTTTCCTGACTTTTTAATGATCGCCATTCTAACTGGCATGAGATGGTATCTCATTGTGGTTTTGATTTGCATTTCTCTGATGGCCAGTGATGATGAGCATTTTTTCATGTGTCTGTTGGGTGCATAAATGTCTTATTTTGAGAAGTGTCTGTTCATATACTTCCCACTTTTTGATGGGGTTGTTTTTTTCTTGTAAATTTGTTTAAGTTCTTTGTAGATTCTGGATATTAGCCCTTTGTCAGATGGGCAGATTGCAAAAATTTTCTCCCATTCTGTAGGTTGCCTGTTCACTCTGATGGTAGTTTCTTTTACTGTGCAGAAGCTCTTTAGTTTAATTAGATCCCATTTGTCAATTTTGGCTTTTGTTCATTACTTTCGGTGTTTTAGTCATGAAGTCCTTGCCTGTGCCTATGTCCTGAATGGTATTGCCTAGGTTTTCTTCTAGGGTTTTTATGGTTTTAGGTCTAACATTTAAGTCTTTAATCCATCTTGAATTAATTTTTATATAAGGTGTAAGGAAGGGATCCAGTTTCAGCTTTCTACTTATGGCTAGCCAGTTTTCCCAGCACCATTTATTAAACAGGGAATCCTTTCCCTATTTCTTGTTTTTGTCAGGTTTGTCAAAGATCAGATGGTTGTAGATGTGTGGTGTTATTTCTGAGGCCTCTGTTCTGTTCCACTGGTCTATATCTCTGTTTTGGTACCAGTACCATGCTGTTTTGGTTACAGTAGCCTTGTAGTATAGTTTGAAGTCAGGTAGCATGATGCCTCCAGCGTTGTTCTTTTTGCTTAGGATTGTCTTGCCTATATGGGCTCTTTTTTGGTTCCATATGAACTTTAAAGTAGTTTTTTCCAGTTCTGTGAAGAAAGTCATTGGTAGCTTGATGGGGATGGCATTGAATCTATAAATTACCTTGGGCAGTATGGCCATTTTCATGATGGACCCAGCCTCCGACAGTCCATTCTGGGTGTTGGCAGAGAATCCTCAGCTATCCTGTTGCAAAACTCTCCTTCCTTTTCTATCCTCGGTCTCATACTCTTTCTCTGTGTGAAATGTGCAGGGATTTGTAGAGCCTAGAAAAGTAATCCTGTTGGGCAAGATCAGGAAAATGTCGTTGCAATCTTCTAGGAACAGAGTTCTTCCCTTTCCCCTGTGGTGAGGTTTCTTGCTACCACATCGCTGGTGAGCACACAATATTTCTAAGCCAACACCACCACCTAGTGGAAATAGACATCCTCTACATGAGGCACATTTTTTTTTCACAGCAATACCGCAGCTTCCTTTTGCACCATTAGAAATCAGACTCGGCCGGGCGCGGTGGTTCATGCCTGTAATCCCAGCACTTTGGGAGGCTGAGGCGGGTGGATCATGAGGTCAGGAGATAGAGACTATCCTGGTTAACATGGTGAAACCCTGTCTCTACTAAAAATACAAAAAATTAGCCAGGCATTGTGGCGGGCGCATGTAGTCCCAGCTACTCCGGAGGCTGAGGCAGGAGAATGGCTTGAACCTGGGAGGCGGAGCTTGCAGTGAGCTGAGATCGCGCCACTGCACTCCAGCCTGGGCAACAGAGCGAGACTCCATCTCAAAAAAATATATAAAAAAGAAAAGAAATCAGACTCTAGGCCTCTTCTGGGAACAGGGAAGTTCTGCCTTTAGCAGTTAGGAGTAAGATGTCTTCCACAGCCAGATTTTAGTCTCGTTATTGTCCCATCAGCAGGAAAATGGCCATTCAGTTCCTGTGTTCCTTTAAGCCACCTATTCTGCCTCTGATTAAGACAGTACTTAATAAGTACTTAATAATAGTATTAATTAATTTTAATTACTTAAATAATTTAATTCCTTAAATAAAATTAATAATTTTAAGTCCAGAAGTTAACTGGAACCATTTTTCTAAGGGTAAATGCTTTAGCATGGGCCATAATAACAGGATATAGAGTTCAATCTAGCACGCCCCCTCCCTTAAAGGGGCCTTGCTCAATTACATAGTTTTTCTTGAGATCCATTTTTTTAGGGAGGCACACAGGTCACACAAGTCTAGGAGGTCAAAAGGAAATAAAAGGCAGAGGACTAAGGCTGCTTAGGGAGGCGTGACTAGGGCCAAAAGTCTAGTTTCTCTGGTGTCATGTCTTGGAGGGTCATGCCTGCAGTCATGGGTGTCCCATTCAAATGGGTGCCAGGATCCAGGAACCAGGGAGAGAAAATAATTGGTGGGGGGGGACACCCCCTACTGTTTTCTTCTCTATCCTGGATCACATACTGAAAGGAAGCAGACTAAAAGAACACTTTTATTCTCACTTCTCTTTCTAGATGAGTAACAGATTGTCTTCAACATGCACCCCCCTGGGGTATATTTTAAAGCACTGGGACTCCTTCGGCCCTGAGACTTTGAAGAAAAAGCACTTCATATTCTATTGCACAAGGGCATGCCCTTCTTACTGTCTTCGGGACAGGCAAACCTGGCCTGCTAGTGGGGAGCCTTGATTTTAGTATTATCCAAAAGTTAAAACTTTTCTGCAAACAGAAGGGCAAATGGACTGAGGCTGCCTATGTACAGGCTTTCTTTGCCCCTCAAGACAACTCAGACCTTTACAAGTTCTGTACAGTCAACCCAGTTCTTTTAGCAGCCACAACAGGCAAGCCCACAGGGAATAGTTCCCCAGAGCTAAAGCAGGTTCCAGAGGAGCAATCCAAGACAGCTATTGAATGTCCCAACCCTTCCAGTCCCCTTCCAATCATACCATCCACTCCTCCAGCTCTACCAGATCCAGTATATCCTACTCTCCCCCCTTCACTCTTACCTCTGCAGGAAATGCCTGATGGGAGTGGTGCCATAAGGGTTCAAGTTCCCTTCTCATTACAGGATCTTAAGCAAATAAAGGGAGACTTAGGCCAATTTTCTGATGACCCCTATAGGTATATAGAAATTTTCCAAAATTTAACTCAGGTGTTTGATCTCACACGGAGGAATGTTATGTTGCTGCTAAGTCAGACCCTCACTGCAGCTGAAAAGCAGACAGTTCTGCAGGCAGCAGAAAAATACGGAGATGAGCAACATGTCTCCTATAGCAGACCCAGGAGAAAAAGAGAGAGGGAAGGTGAGGAAGAGGTGGAAACTCCATTCCACTAGGAAGGGAAGCAGTTCCAGTAGACAACCCTGATTGGAATCCCAATAACTCAGGAGATGAATGGAAAAGGAAGCCCTTTTTCTAATATAGAAGGCCTATGGAAGACCAGGGCCAACCCTTTCAATTACTCTAAACTGTCCATGCTAGACCAAAGATGAGATGAGAATTCCACAGCCTTTATGGAAAGGCTGAAAAAGGCACTAATAAAACACACCTCTTTATCCCCTGATTCAGTTGAGGGACAGCTCATCCTGAAGGACAAGTTTATCACACAGGCATCTCCCCACATTAGAAGGAAGCTACAGAAGCAAGTTGTAGGACCAGAGAGCACCCTAGAAAACCTCCTGAGAATAGCCACTTTAGTCTTTTACAATAGGGATCAGGAGGAGGCCTGAGAAAAGGAGAGGAAATACAAGAGAACAGAGGCTCTAGTAGCAGCGTTGCAAGCTTGTAAAGTCCAGAATCCCCAAGGTGCATCCACTAGCTGTTATCAATGTGGCCAGCCAGGGCATTTTAAGAAGGAATGCCCAGGCAGCAATACGAACCTTCCTTGACCCTGCCCAGCCTGTGGTGGAAACTGCTGAAGACAGGTCTTTCCCTGGAGGCAGAGGTCACTGGGTTCAGAACCAGTCTCAGAGATGGTCCAGCAGGATTGACAGGTCCCGGGGCTCAAACCCCCATTCCACCGGCTCAGTCTGCCATTACAGCACAAGAGCCCCGGGTGATTCTGAAAATTGAAGGAAGGAAGGTAGATCTTCTGGATACTGGAGCCAGTCTCTCTTCTCTGTAATCCAGGCCTTCCCTCTTCCTTTAGCATGACTGTAAGAGGCGTCTCAGGAAAAACTCTAACCTGATATTTACCTTTAACCCGTAGCTGCAGGTTGGGGGCTTACTATTTACATATGCCTTTCTAATCAGGCCTAAAAGTCCCACTCCTTTATTAGGTAGAGATATTCTAGCTCGCATGGGAGCCAGTATCCTTATAGCCCCAGGACAAACTCTTTGTCTCCCCCTGATGGAAGTTAACATTAATCCAGAAGTGTGAGCAACTCAAGGAAGAATAGGTTGAGCTATAACTGCTAGGCCCATCCAAATCTATCTTAAGGATCCCACTTCTTTTCCTAACCAGAGAGAGTATCCCTTAAGGCCAGAGGCTAGGAAAGGGCTAGAAGCCATTATTAATAACCTAAAGATTAGAGGCCTCCTCAAACCCTGTAATAGCCCCTGCAACACCCCAATATTAGGAGTGCAGAAACCCAATGGGGAATGAAGAATAGTTCAGGACCTTCACCTCATTAATAAAGCTGTAGTTCCAATCCATCCAGTGGTCCCTAATCCCTATATCCTGTTAACTCAAATACCTGAGAGAACTAAATGGTTTGCAGTCCTAGATTTGAAAGATGTCTTTTTCTGCATACTGTTACATCCCAACTCTCAATACCTGTTTGCATTTGAAGATCCCTCCGGCCAGACCACCCAGTTAACATGGATGGTTTTCCCTTAGGGATTTTGAGATAGTCCTCGTCTGTTTGGACAGGCACTGTCACAAGACCTCTCTGAGTTCTCTCATACTCAAGTTAGGGTCTTGCAGTATGTGGATTATATACTGCTCTGTGCCCCAACTGAGGAAGCTTCTCAGGAAGGCACTGAAGCTCTTCTCAACTTCTTATCTAGCAGAGGATATAAGGTTTCAAAACCCAAGGCCCAGCTCTGCAGAACCTTAGTGAAGTACCTAGGCTTAGTGTTGTCTGAGGGGACCAGAGCATTAGGGAAAGAGCGGATTAAGCCTATCTCCGCCTTCTCCCTCCCCAAAACTCTCAAGCAACTAAGAGTATTTGGGGGCATTACAGGATTTTGTAAACTGTGGATACCTGGATATGGTGAAATAGCCCATCCATTACATAACATCATAAAAAAACTCAGGGAGCTAAAACTCATCTTTTAACCTGGAAACCTGAAGTTCAAAAGGCCTTTGACCAGCTAAAGCAAGCTTTGCTCAAAGCAGCAGCTCTCAGCCTTCCTGTAGGGGAGTCCTTCAATCTGTATGTATCAGAAAGAAAGGGGATGGCCCTGGAAGTTTTAACACAGGCCCAAGGACCAGCTCAACAGCCAGTGGGTTATCTATCAAGAGACACCTCAGAAAATTATCCCAAGAAACTCACCTTCCTTGGGTCACTTTTCTTCCTATGGCCTTACTAGAAATAAAAAATACACCTTCAAAATTAGGTCTTAGCCCTTTTAAGATGCTGTATGGATGGCCTTTCCTTACCAATGATTTTCTGTTAAATCGAGAAACCTCTAAGCTAGTTAAGCATGTAACTTCTCTGGCTCACTTCCAATTAGCACAATTCATGAAAGCCCAACCCCAGGAAATTGGACCACTCTATTTAACCCAGGAGATTTGGTACAGGTGAAGGCTCTGCTTTCCCTGCCTCCCTCCCTAAGCCCAAGCTGGGAAGGGCCTTACACCGTTCTTCTTTCAACTCCCTTAGGAATGAAAGTTATAGGAATCAAATTCTGGATACATCACACTCGAGTCAAAGCCTTGGAGAGCTAAGGGACCAAAGCCCAAAGGAATGACCTGAATATCTGTGAAAAAATAGATCTTAAGCTGAAAATCACAAAAGATAAGTAACTGAGTAAGAACTACTCATCGTACTCAGTCTCACCCCTACCTCATCAAATACTTTTTGTCATTTCTACCTCTCCCTTTGAGCCAAATATTAAAACTTCTTTTTGATGGAAATTATTTACTATGCCACCCTTGCAGAAATTGTTATACTCACTCTACTATTTGCAATAGAACTATATACTGTAGCACCCTCAGGGTGGAAAATCAGACAGAGAATCTCAATTACTGTAGCATTTTGCTTAATTATTATCCTGATAGCAGGAATAATGGTTACTAACAGAAAATAAACATGAGTGTTTTACTATCACTAAGTCTATTAGGACTTTTTATCGGACTTAGTAATACATCACACCCTTTAGCTCCTACAATATCCACCATGGCCCATTTGTACAAGACTAATTGTTGGGTCTGTCCTAAGTAGTTCACTCAATTCAATGACACTGAGGAATCTTACAGTGACCCGGAACTCATCGTCTTGGGGTTCCCTTTATTGGCTTTACCTTTAACCTTTAAAGACATATCAGGCATAAATGGGACATGGTATGGGAGCACTTTCAACTGGGTGACTAACTCCTCTCAGGAGAACATTCCACCCCCAGTGGCAAAGAACACTCTCTCCAAACATAAGCTTCGCACCCTCAGGCTGGGAAAAATTGACCAAGTAATAGCAAATGTCTCCCTCTGCTTTAAAAGTAGCGGGAAAGGACCCCACTTGGGAGATCTCAGATATTGTAACATCACACTTGTAATTGCTGACAGTTCAAAAATTTGAGGAGAAGGGTGCAACAAGGGTCATCTAAAAGGATCAGAAGCTCTAGTGGGGGGCTTTCAGAATCGCCTCTCCTGGTTGGAAGTCCCAATGGGAGTGGCATGCTCTAAATAACCATCTTGACTATAATGTAAAAAATCACACATGGGCCTCTCCAAACATGCTCCCTCATGGAACTCGAGACCCTTCTATAACGTTTGCTAATAGTAGCAGCTTACTTTCCAACAAACATCCATTAAACACCTACTATGTGCCAGATGTTTGTCTAGGTTGTAGTAAAACAGTAGTTTAGAAAACAAACAACCACCCCACCCCCGCAAAAAAAGAAAAAACGGAAAAGAAATCTATCTTCAAAGATCTTTAGTTTTTGCTCATTAATTTGTGATAAAAATTAAACATTTGTGAGAAAACATCACAAATGTGTGATAAAACATCAATGTTTGGCACATTATGTTAAAGGTAATGAAAGTATCAGCTTGATCATGATTCATTACTTCCCCTCATGGGTCATACATAGCCTAGACATAGGGAAGGTACTATTCCAGTGTCTACCCATTGAAAACAACTGGCAAACTAACGTGCGCTAACTTCCATTTATAGGCTAGAAATTAAAAGATTCATTTAATGATTTGTCCTCCAGGGCTTCTGTTATCTTTTGGTGTTTATGAGTTAATAAGCTGCTATGGTTTCTGCAAATATAACTGGCAGTAATCCACAATTGATTGAGTTAATTAAGCATAACAATTGTGACGAGCTAAGACTAATAAGAAGGAAAAATTTTAATGAAATGATATATAAAGCCATAGAGCTGCACCAAGGAGTATAGACAATCTGGAAATTTTTCCTCAATAGATTTGTGTGTGTGTGTGTGTGTGTGTGTGTGTGTGTGTGTGTATGCGTTTCCTTTTAATGTATCATCATTCTGTAAAATATAGCATATTCCTAATGTTCAGAGTAATGGAAAATATGTTGTTAGAAACGTAGTTTTTTCCTATAGCTTGACTGTGTAATACTCTCTGATGCTTAAATTCAGATATAATGACAACATCTTCACAATATGAACACCCTCTTATTGCTAATTAGAATCTCTTGATAATAAGAAGGGGCACTGATGCTGATGCTAAGGTTACATTGTTTTCTACGTATGTGCTATGCTTCGATGAGTCCTGCTACAGGACATTTGCTGCTTACATCCATAAGTGCTTACTGAGTGCCAGACGCTGGATTAGTATTCTCTCCCCTGGTGTAAGCGCTAGCTAAAAATAGCCTTTAAACTTCCTAGGGATAGAATTATAATCAAACATCAGGAGAAGCAGAAGTTCAAGGATATGGGCAGTGAATTTGCATGTCTCATATCCTAGTAGTTTGGCCATAGTCCTTGACAGTTTTCTTTCTAAAGTTGTATTTATTTCCCCAGTTCCACTCAACCTTACAGTGATTCTTATCTCAACATGTCTATTCTAGAGTAATCACTATTACACTGTGTTTCAAACCACACAACTCATAAAGACATATTTTATGCAAAGATAGAAGGCTTCAGGGGTTACAATATCTCTTTACCAACACAGAGTATAAGGATAGGGAGATAAATATTACCTAATAGGTTATTCTCACACAGGTATGATGGAATGGGACACAGGTATGAACATGACAGAAGAAAAAGATGTCATTGTAGTGTTGAAGGATAGTGTGGAACGTCACCGAAGGTTAGACCTTTTTGGAAGTATCTGTGTAATTATAGCTTTGTTGGTGTTGGGATCGATGCCATTGAAGCGTGAAGTTTTTTTTGTTTGTTTGTTTTTTGTTTTTGAGAAGGAGTCTCGCTCTGTCACCCAGGCTGGAGTGCAGTGGCGCGATCTCAACTCACTGCAAGCTCCGCCTCCCGGATTCATTCCATTCTCCTGCCTCAGCCTCCCGAGTAGCTGGGGCTACAGGTGACCGCCACCACGCCCGGCTAATTTTTTCTATTTTTAGTAGAGACGGGGTTTCACCATGTTAGCCAGAATGGTCTTGATCTCCTGACCTCGTGATCCGCCCACCTCGGCCTCCCAAAGTGCTGGGATTACAGGTGTGAGCCACCGCGCCCGGCTGAAGTGTGAAGTTTTAAGCCATGCTAGTTAATTTATTATTCCATCCACAACTGTTTAGCCTATCTCCTCAAGGAAGAATGGTCCAATGTTTACAGACTAGCACTGAGAGGGGGCCCTGCACCCAAATCTAGGTTCTGCCACTGGCAGCATCATCTGTGATCCTGGAATAAGATATTTAACATGAGAGCATCTGTTTCCTGATCTTTGTATAAAAAGGGGTTGTTGTAATGATGTGATCAGTGAGTGAGACATACAGGTCTCTGCACTTCAAAGAATAATCACCTAAAGATTACAACATTGTGACATCCTCTAGCTATACTAGTATGATGGTATAATAGAGAAGCAAAATCACCTGAATGTTATTTTGCCTCAATTATTTTCATAATGGAAAATGATCATCTAATTGGAAAAAACAGAGTCACATTTTTAAAGGAGGGTTAACTTCTAATGTAGTTAAATGGCTCTTTTTTTCTGAAACACCAGGAATTTTTCCTAAGGGAATCAAAGCAACAAAGTCTGAAGCTTCAGTGATTAGGCATTTGGGGACAAAAAGTATAGTATGATGGAGACATTTAGGAGAGTGTGTCTTTTGTGACTGCAAAGTTCTAAGTCAGTAACTGCCTGTTCAATTCATGTGATGTGGTTTCATTTGATGTGGATGCCTGTATGTGCATTTAGGGAAATAAGACTGTTTATTTATGATTTAAATAAACCATGTTTTACCCATACAATCTAAGGTACCCTAGACTCTCCCTGGAGCTTATCTGTAAAACAAAATATATGTTCTTTCTATCTCATGGATTGTTTATTGAAAAATAAAATTTAATACTGTAGATAAAATTGTTTTAAAAATGTATAAGGCACTATCTCTGCACACATACAATTATGGGGTGATCGTAACAATGATCCAGAGCTCAAAAAGAAGAGAACATTTAGCCAAATATTATCCCTTTGTATATGAAAGTTTAAAAATTAAAAAGTAAAAAAGAATCGTAGAAAAGATAAAAATAGATTACAAATTGGCATTAAACTTAAAATTCTGCTCATTAATGATCTTTCATATACAAAATATAAATTCTTGAGATTTTCTACCTTACCTGTTATGAGCTGAATGTTTGTCTTCTCCACCCCAAATGATTCACATGTTAAAGACCTAATTCCCAGTGTGATAGTATTTGGAGATGGTGGCATTAGGAGGTAATTAGGTCATGGTGGATAGAACTCTCATCATGGGATTAGTGCCCTTAGGCACTTCCTCCCTTCCCTCCCTCCGTTCCTCCTACACTATGTGAGAATACAGCGAGAAATCTGTGATTTGCAAACCATGGGGAGCTGCAAAAGAGGAAGACTGCTCTCACCAGAAACTAATCTTGACCTTGGATTTCCCAGACTCCAGAACTGTGAGAAACAAATGTCTGTTGTTTAAGTCACACAGTCTATGGTATTTTGTTATAACAACCCAACCTGACTATTATGCATATTAGCAGGTTCTGTCTGTATCACACACACACACACGCACACACACAAACACATACATCGACTGATTGCAGTGTGCCAGGTATTGTGCTAAGAGCTCCACATATTTATGCCTTATAACTCAATTAGGTATTGACACAGATACAGTCAAGATACAGTACACAAGATATGTGAAACACAGATGCAATTATACAGCTGTACTGAATCTACATCAATACCATATATATAGCTATCTGCTTCATCATCTATGCATATCTACATCCAAGTCCATCCATCACAGCACAAACACAGAGTGACAGATGTATACACGTATCAATGAGAGTTATGTGAGATGTCTCCTCAGAGCTTAAAATGATGTCAAGAACATGAGTATGATGATGGGCACAAGTCTAAATCTGACTTTCTCTAGAATAAGGTTATTGGGACACTGTCTTGAGCCAGATATATGGAATGAATTAAAGATTTGATTATTTGGAACCCGGGAGGCAGAGGTTGCAGTGAGCCAAGATCGCGCCACTGCACTCCAGCCTGTTGACAGAGCAAGACTCTGTCTCAAAAAATAAAAAAAAACGATTCATATTCAGAGAAGGACTGTGTGGTAGATAGAGCTCCCTCTCCCCTCTCCCCTCTCCCCTCTCCCCTCCCCCCTCCCCCCTCCCCTCTCCCCTCCCACCTCCCCCCCTCCCCTCTCCCCTCCCCCCTCTCCCCTCTCCCCTCTCCCCTCTCCACTCTTTCCACGGTCTCCCTCTGATGCCGAGCCGAAGCTGGACGGTACTGCTGCCATCTCAGCTCACTGCAACCTCCCTGCCCGATTCTCCTGCCTCAGCCTGCCGAGTGCCTGCGATTGCAGGCGTGCGCCGCCACGCCTGACTGGTTTTCGTATTTTTTTGGTGGAGACGGGGTTTCGATGTGTTGGCTGGGCTGGTCTCCAGCTCCTAACCGCGAGTGATCCGCCAGCCTCGGCCTCCCGAGGTGCCGGGATTGCAGACGGAGTCTCGTTAACTCAGTGCTCAATGGCGCCCAGGCTGGAGTGCAGTGGTGTGATCTCGGCTCGCTACAACCACCTCCCAGCCGCCTGCCTTGGCCTCCCTAAGTGCCGAGATTGCAGCCTCTGCCTGGCAGCCACCCCGTCTGGGAAGTGAGGAGCGTCTCCGCCTGACTGCCCATCGTCTGGGATGTGAGGAGCCCCTCTGCCTGGCTGCCCAGTCTGGAAAGTGAGGAGCGTCTCTGCCCGGCCGCCATCCCATCTAGGAAGTGAGGAGCGCCTCTTCCCGGCCACCATCACATCTGGGAAGTGAGGAGCGTCTCTGCCTGGCCGCCATCCCATCTAGGAAGTGAGGAGCGCCTCTTCCCGGCCGCCATCACATCTGGGAAGTGAGGAGCGTCTCTGCCCGGCCGCCCATCGTCTGAGATGTGGGGAGCACCTCTGCCCTGCCGCCCCGTCCGGGATGTGAGGAGTGTCTCTGCCCGGCCGCCCTGTCTGAGAAGTGAGGAGACCCTCTGCCTGGCAACCGCCCCGTCTGAGAAGTGAGGAGCCCCTCCGCCCGGCAGCCACCCCGTCTGAGAAGTGAGGAGCGTCCTCCCTCCTCGTCTGGGAGGGAGGTGGGGGGGTCAGCCCCCCGCCTGGCCAGCCGCCCCGTCCGGGAGGCGAGGGGTGCCTCTGCCCGGCCGCCCCTACTGGGAAGTGAGGAGCCCCTCTGCCCGGCCAGCCGCCCCGTCCGGGAGGGAGGTGGGGGGGTCAGCCCCCCTCCCGGCCAGCCGCCCCATCCGGGAGGAAGGTGGGGGGGTCAGCCCCCCACCCGGCCAGCCGCCCCGTCCGGGAGGGAGGTGGGGGGTCAGCCCCCCGCCCGGCCAGCCGCCCCATCCGGGAGGGAGGTGGGGGGTCAGCCCCCCGCCCGGCCAGCCGCCCCGTCCGGGAGGGAGGTGGGGGGGTCAGCCCCCCGCCCGGCCAGCCGCCCCGTCCGGGAGGGAGGTGGGGGGTCAGCCCCCCGCCCGGCCAGCCGCCCCGTCCGGGAGGGAGGTGGGGGGTCAGCCCCCCGCCCGGCCAGCCGCCCCGTCCGGGAGGGAGGTGGGGGGTCAGCCCCCCGCCCGGCCAGCCGCCCCGTCCGGGAGGGAGGTGGGGGGTCAGCCCCCCGCCCGGCCAGCCGCCTCGTCCGGGAGGGAGGTGGGGAGGTCAGCCCCCCGCCTGGCCAGCCGCCCCGTCCGGGAGGCGAGGGGTGCCTCTGCCCGGCCGCCCCTACTGGGAAGTGAGGAGCCCCTCTGCCCGGCCAGCCGCCCCGTCCGGGAGGGAGGTGGGGGGGTCAGCCCCCCTCCCGGCCAGCCGCCCCATCCGGGAGGAAGGTGGGGGGGTCAGCCCCCCACCCGGCCAGCCGCCCCGTCCGGGAGGGAGGTGGGGGGTCAGCCCCCCGCCCGGCCAGCCGCCCCGTCCGGGAGGGAGGTGGGGGGTCAGCCCCCCGCCCGGCCAGCCGCCCCGTCCGGGAGGGAGGTGGGGGGGTCAGTCCCCCGCCCGGCCAGCCGCCCCGTCCGGGAGGGAGGTGGGGGGTCAGCCCCCCGCCCGGCCAGCCGCCCCGTCCGGGAGGGAGGTGGGGGGGTCAGCCCCCCGCCCGGCCAGCCGCCCCGTCCGGGAGGGAGGTGAGGGGATCAGCCCCCCGCCCGGCCAGCCGCCCTGTCCGGGAGGTGAGGGGCGCCTCTGCCCGGCCGCCCCTACCGGGAAGTGAGGAGCCCCTCTGCCCGGCCAGCCGCCCCCTCCGGGAGGGAGGTGGGGGGGTCAGCCCCCCGCCGGGCCAGCCGCCCCGTCGGGGAAGTGAGGGGCGCCTCTGCCCGGCCGCCCCTACTGGGAAGTGAGGAGCCCCTCTGCCCGGCCAGCCGCCCTGTCCGGGAGGGAGGTGGGGGGTCAGCCCCCCGCCTGGCCAGCCGCCCCGTCCGGGAGGGAGGTGGGGGGGGTCAGCCCCCCGCCCGGCCAGCCGCCCCGTCCGGGAGGTGAGGGGCGCCTCTGCCCGGCCGCCCCTACTGGGAAGTGAGGAGCTCCTCTGCCCGGCCACCACCCCGTCTGGGAGGTGTACTCAACAGCTCATTGAGAACGGACCATGAAGACAATGGCGGTTTTGTGGAATAGAAAGGGGGGAAAGGTGGGGAAAAGATTGAGAAATCGGATGGTTGCTGTGTCTGTGTAGAAAGAGGTAGACATGGGAGACTTTTCATTTTGTTCTGTACTAAGAAAAATTCTTCTGCCTTGGGATCCTGTTGATCTGTGACCTTACCCCCAACCCTGTGCTCTCTGAAACATGTGCTGTATCCACTCAGGGTTGAATGGATTAAGGGCGGTGCAAGATGTGCTTTGTTAAACAGATGCTTGAAGGCAGCATGTTCGTTAAGAGTCATCACCACTCCTTAATCTCAAGTACCCAGGGACACAAACACTGCGGAAGGCCGCAGGGTCCTCTGCCTAGGAAAACCAGAGAACTTTGTTCACTTGTTTATCTGCTGACCTTCCCTCCACTATTGTCCTGTGACCCTGCCAAATCCCCCTCTGCGAGAAACACCCAAGAATGATCAATAAAAAAGAAAAAAAAAAAAAAAAAAGATTTGATTATTTGAATATATTCTAGAACTTTCTGTATCTGAAGAGATGGAGGAAACTCAAGAGTAGAGAACAGTAATTTAGCTGCTTAAAACTATTGCCAACAGAATATGGTGATGATGAATGCCCAGATTTGTGGATCTCTGAGTCAGGATAGGGGTGAACAATATCTTCATATGTTTCAATTGAGGAGGGATGCTTTGGTTAATATGAAAATGCTCTTTGAAGTTTTTGCTCAATTGACCCAGTACAATTTTGACAATAAATTTTCTTTCAAAGTTGGTTTTCTTATCTTCTGTGTTTTATTCTGTGTCTAAGTCTTCACAGGTCCTTTACAAGTTAGGAGTGGCCACATCAAGGCTGAAAGCCAGATTCAATTTCAAATCCAGAGCCCTACAAATACATTTGACTTAAGAGATTGTCTGGTAATACGTCATTGAAAAATTAGAGAATGGACCACTACAAAAAAGATGACAGTCCAGGATAGAATTGCAGCATTTTCATGACTTTGCATTGCTCTGATACCTCTGAACCAGGTCAAGCCTTCTCCTAGATAACCACAGATCTTTGTGCAGCAAAGTCTAGAAGTGGAAATGCTTGGTCAAGCCTAAGAACATTTTTTAGAATTTCTATTATGTACACCAGTGGCCAGGAAAGGTGTGTTGATTTGCAATCCTATCCATAAAATTTACATAATAATTGTTAAAGTATTAATTTGACAAGCAACAAGGGTATTATTATTCTAATTTGCATTTCTTTGAATATTAGTGAAGGGAACTTTTTGATGTGTTTACTGACCACACTTACTGCTCACTTTTTAAATAACTTGTTCGTGTCCTTTACTCAAAAGGCCATTTTTTAAATCATCATAGCACACTATAATTAAATTTAAAAACACAGTTTCTAAGAACAGATCATTTCCCTGTATATTTTAAAGAAAGGTACTACAAAAAGGTATTAACACTATCAGGTAGTAAATGTAACTTGGAGAATAAGAAGTACAAAGAAAATTCTTCCATCCATTTTCTTAAAGTACAGGGCTTTTATTTTTGTTCTAAGAAGGGAGTGGTAGAAAAAAGGAGTGTTTTTCAAATGTTTGTGCTATTTTTGCTTAGGCTTTTTTATTCTAATTCTAAGCATTGAAACAGAATCAGTTTGTTGTGTATGACTTAAGAGATTGTCTGGTAATATGTGGTTGAAAATTAGAGAATGGACCGCTGCAAAAAGATGAGAGCCCAGAATAGAATTGCAGCACTTCCATGACTTTACATTGCTCTGACACCTCTGAACCAGGTCAGGCATTCCCTAGATGACCACAGATCTTTATGCAGCAAAGTCTAGAAGTGGAAATGCTTGCTCAAAACATAAGAACATTTTAATTTCTCCTTTTGAAGTTATCACCCGAATGTGTAATTGTTTTATGGGACTATGTGCCTTTTTCATTTAAATAACAGTTCGTCTATCTAATAGAAAAAAAATTCTCAAAAGAAAACTGTGTGTGTTTAAAGAAACTAGCACTCAGCAGCAGCACTGAATTGACAATCTTTTTTACACTAAATTCTTATCAAGGGACCCATTCCTTGAGGGAGAGGTAATAGAATGGTAAGGTGTTTGGGGTTTACCAGTCCTGCATACCAAGATCAGGCTGAGAACACCTTTCATTATGTTTCTTCTCAAATCTTCAGAGCCTCTAGTTAGCACTCCTCAAACTGGATATCACGATCCTTCATACTTTCATGCATTTCTCCACACTGTCATGCCCTATTCTTACAGGCTTTTCAGACACAAACACTCAATTCTCCTGAAATCCACTGGCATAACTTCTTGATGTGAGATGTCCTCCCTGTCTCTTTCCACCAATCCAAACCCTCACCAATCCTCACCTTCACCCGGAAACCTGCTCTAACCAGTTCAGCCTACACTGAACTCACTTTGCTAAACTGCTATTGCACTTGTTTTCTGTGCCACACATGGTATTGCTTAGTCACATGCTCTCTTGTTTGAGTATTTAGCAGTTTTTCACATGGACATCTTCTCTTCCAAGTTAAATATTAGGCAGAAACATTTATCCCCTACTCTTAACTTCTACACAAAGGGTCATAACTAGAGAAAGCCTCATCTTTCCTCATGCCCCCATCCTCCATTCACTCCTCCCGGACTGTTCTCTTCATCATGGCAAACACTCCTGTTGACTGTTCTCTTCATCACGGCAAACAGACACTCAGCATGGAGATCTGTCTTGACCAGAGCATGCAGATCCCCACTGATGCTCACTGTGGTTTTGCGATGATACCCAAGTCTCAGCAGGGAAGTGATATTCAACTGTGTTCATTGTGAATCATCAATGCCAGCCCTCACACCCATGCCTTATGTTTAAGTTCAACTATTGGCTGGTAATCGATATGTAACTCATGCATTACTTTAATAAAATGTATTTCTAGATTATTTTCTAGGATCATTTACAAGACAGAAGAGATTTAGATAAATAGCCAAGTGTTTCTTTGCTGCATAATATGGCCAGAATAAATCAAATTTTGGAGAACTGTTGGAGTTGTGATTGAATGTTCCATGAGTTTTCAAGAAGCTTATTTAAACATTTAAGCATGTCTGCCTTTTGCAACAATTCTACAAGAAAATTTAAGAAATTCTTTATATCTTCCAAAGTGCCTTAGAGTCCCTGACAATATCGTTATTTCTCAGTTGGCTGTATATGCCACTCCCCTAAATCTCTGCCTTGTAGCTACATGTGAGCTCTTGAGCAGAGACACGAGATACACTGTTATTTCACATCCAGGCCCCTTAACAAATTTCTGCCCACAGGACCAGCTGGTATATTCTGAACAAATAATAAAAGGAAATTCGTCCTTACTTTAGATCCAAGTTACATTTAAAAAGAAAGAAAGAAAAATATTTAGCACCTTGCAGCCTCTAACTACCTCCCTTGAAGTAGTTTTCCCACTGATGAATTTCTAGATAACATAACAGTTTTACTAATATAAAAGGCTTAGTATAGAAATTGAGGGATTGGGCTATGGCTAGATCTGTCGACTAAGACAGAAAAAGTGAACTGATTAGTGCACAGGTGCATTTCTTGGAATAGACTAATAATGCAAATGATGTCAGACCCCCCACATCCCCCAAGGGGACAGCTGTGGGAAGACAGAGCAAGGAACTTGGAGTGGGATCAATGCTGAAGGCCCAGCTTTATGAACCAGGGCACACTAGCAGCATGCAGTGTGCCTCAGAGAATATCACAGTGTGCTGGTCAATGCCAGGCTAATAAACTCTAAGTTGAGTTGGCAGCTGGGGTGACAGAGACAGACACGCAGGAGTCTGTAAGTACAGAGTAACACCAAAACTTCCCTGGAATAGCTTAGCTTAAGCTCTTCCTGAAGTCTCTGATAGTTCAGTAACTAGAGCAGAAAAGGGTCCAAAAGCAGATGAATCTACCAATTTATTTGTGAGGAGTAGGGAGGATCAGACTCAGAAATGACGTGGGATAGGAAAAGCAAAACTTTCTGACGCACATTTTCTGTGTACCTGCTCCCTCCACACCTTCCATGTATTACCTAGGCAATTCCTACACTGACAGACCAGGACGCTATTATTAGATTCTCTTAGGTTGTAGACATATAGCATCAAAATTGCTAGTGTTTTTCCTCTTTTCTAAAACATCAAGTATGGTAGAGCCATTATGGAAAATAGTTTGACAGTTTCTCTTCATTTTAAGTATACAGAGTATTTACCATATGATCTAGCAATTCCACTCCCGTATATTTACCCAAGAGATATGAAAACCTATTTCCACACAAAGACATATATGTGAATGCTCATAGAATAGCTAAAAACTAGGAACTCCCAAATATCCATAAATGTGTATGGATAAACACACAGGATATATCTACACAATGTAATATACTACTCAACAATTTAGAAACTACTGATAAAATAAATAAATAAAAACACTGGTAATGCAACAATATGGATGAACCTCGAAAGCATTATGCTAATTGGAAGAAACCAGACTCAAACACTATGTATTAATTCTTCTTGACTGTGGATACCACTCCCCTAAATCTCTGCCTTGTAGCTACATGTGAGCTTTTGAGCAGAGACACCAGATACACCTTTATTTCCCACCTTTATTCACATCCTTGCTGTCTAACAAATTCCTACCCAGGGTCCAAGAATCAAATGTGCAGATATGATTCCCTTTATATGATATCTGTTTGCAAGACTGAAGTCCCTGTTATCTTGCTGGGATTAGTTTAGTTCAGCCCAAGATAATCTCTCTTTTGATTAACTGAAAGCCAACTGATTAGAGCAAGTCACTGTCACTCAAGGGACAGGGTATTGATTGTACAAGGGTGTGGGTCATTTGGGAGTCATTTTAGGAGTCTACCTGCCACAAATAATTACTATAAAAGGCTTCTATTGTTGTATTACTCTTTCAGATGCAGCAGTGTAAGTGTAATTAGTAAGTGCAACTTATTCAAAATTTAAGTCATGCTGGACACCATGGCTCAGGTCTATAATCCCAGCTACTCCAGAGTGTGAGGCAGGAGGATCACTTAAGCCCAAGAGTTTGAGGCTGCAGTGAGCTATGATTGTGCCACTGCACTCCAGCCTGGGTTCGAGAGAGCAGGACCCTGTGTCTAGAAATAAAAATTTAAGTAAAGAATAGTTATTTGTATTTTAAAAAGATAAGCTTAATGAAAGAGGTTACATATTGTATTATATCAATTATGACAATATGCTAATTTCCAATAAATGTTAAAAATGAGAAGTAACAAACACTGAAGATACCTGCAAAGTTCAAGTAGATTTTTTTTAACTGGATATGATACATCTAGAGGAAAAAGGAAAACAGAATTCACATGCTGAAATAGGTTCTTTACATATATTTTATTACTTTAGAGATGAAGAGACTGGGGCTCTGAGGGTCTGAAAAGCTTTCCTAAAATCACAGAGCCAGTAAGTGGTGGCCCCAAAAACAAAAGTTTTAAAATATATAACATATGCGAAAAGAAAGTGAGACAGATTGTGTGATATATCTCAAAGAGTGCAGGACTCTATCCAAAGATTTGGGTGTACTAAGAAAATTTGCATTAGGACCTCAATTTTTTTACCTTCATTCTCTTGGGGTTCAAGAGGAATCAGAGCATCCATTTTCTCACCAATATGCAGAACTAATGAAGACATATACACAATGATGTAGCAGATGGAGGTCAGCATGTCACCTTCCTTACTGACAGTCAGTACTGGAGTGGTGGCTTAGGTCTACCAGCTAACAGTCCCTACCTGATGAATGCAGGCCTTGAGGCAGCCCACACAGGGGAAAGCTAGTGCTCAAGGACAGACACACTCCACAACACCTGGGTGAAGAGAGCAGAAAGAGACCTACATCTGAGGCCTTTTATCCGGTGAGTTCCATACACTAGAGAAATGTGGCCAATGGCTGCACCTACCAGGCAGGAAACTCACTCCATTACCAAGGAGAACAGTATGGATCAGGGCAAGAGGCCAGGGGTACTTAGAGAAAGTCTTTGTTGAAATAGGAAGGGGGGTGATAATTTAAGTAGGCAAGACATTGTATGATATACAGAGAATCTACTGATCTTATTTCCAATAAAATATGGAGTATTTTTCTCTCAATTATGAGGATAAAATTCCTGACATACATGACTTACAGGGTTTTTATAAAGCCCAAGACAAGGGAAGAAAAATGTATTACTAAACTGTAAATATCACTGTTAATTCAGATACCATCATAATTCACATACAAGCATCTTGTGAATTTAAAGTTTATGTCCTGTCACTTGAGGCTGCTTCCTCTGCTACACAGCTTTCCTTAGCAAGTTCCTATTCAATATGACAAATTATATAAACTCTCATATTGAATGGAAACTCACTAAGAATAATTGACATGTTAAATGGGAAATAGCTAAGGAAAATAACATTTACTGGGAAGCTCCTCTGTGCCAGGGAAACCTGACACATGTTATTCATTGACCTCATGGCTGTCCTTAGGCATTAGAGAATTCCTTGGCTCCTGGCGTCATGCCCATGTTCACACGGCTAGTGAGAATGAAATCGGAAAATGCAGATGCCACTGGATAATTGATTTGGGATGATTCTGAGCCTTTGAATTTTTCTATTCTGGAGATTAGGAATCAGGAATGCTCTGTGTAACACACCTTCACAAAGGGTCTCTCTCTCTTTTTTTTTTTTTTTCTCGAGACAGAGTCTCACTGTGTCACCCAGGCTGGAATGCAGTGGCACAATCTTGGCTCACTGCAACCTCCATCTCCCAGGTTCAAGTGATTCTCGTGCCTCAGCCTCCCAAGTAGCTGGGATTACAGGCGCACACCACCACACCCAGCTAATTTTTGTATTTTTAGTAGAGATGGGGTTTCACCATGTTAACCAGGCTGGTCTCAAACTCCTGACCTCAAGTGATCCGCCCACCTGGGCCTCCGAAAGTGCTAGGATTACAAGAATGAGCCACCGTGCCAGAGCCCAAGGTTCTCTTTAAGATCGATTTTTAATTATTAAAACCCAAAAGTCTTACGTTTCATTGCTTCGCCCTTTTGATGACTTTGAATGTAGCAAATATCTTTCCAATGAGCAAAAGACAGTTCCATTTTTATTTTTTTATCACTGCAGTTGATTACCTGCAGAAATACAGGCTGAATTAATTATTAAGTATTTCACTTGTTCCAGGAACTCTTTCTTTGTAAATCATTAGAGAACTATGACACTCTGACGCTCAATTCTGTAAATGTACATTTACCCTGACTCTTTTGTGTCCCACAATATCCAACATTTCAACAAAGAACATTACCTGCTAACTTTATTAATATACATTTTCTTCCCATGAACACTTCCAGAAACCAGCTGCTGCCCAAATAAAATTATTAAGTCCCAGCCAAATGTGTCAAATATGATTATTTGTTAGAGACTAAGTGATAATGGTGGTATGAACTACAGAGTCACACTTTGAAAACTGCCCAAGAAACTATGATGTGCAGAGAACATGTGTTTCACTAGCTATCTTTAGTTTTCAACTGTGTCTTCAGTTAACACTGTGTCTTCAGTTAACACTGTGTACTGAAGTACCACGCACTGTGCTGGTCAGAGTATATGCACTTTCTCTAATCTTCACAACCACCCTGCAGTGTAACTATCATTATTCCCATATCTAACACAAGTAAACCAAGGCTCCAATGAAGGTAAATGACTTGCCCAATGTATAACTCAGGTGCACTGTCCTCCTCTTGCCTACCGCCTGAGTCCATTCAGGCTGCTATAACAAAAATACCTTAGACTGGGTGACTTAAACAACAAACATTTATATCTCGCAGTTCAGGAGACTGGGAAGTCTGAGATCAAGTTGCTTGTAGATTCGGTATGTAGTGAGGGCCTGCTTCCTGGTTCACAGACAGCTGTCTTCTCGCTGTGTCCTCATAGGGTAGAAAAGGGTGAAAGGGCTCTCTGGGGTCTTGTTTATAAAGGCATTAAATTTATTCGGGAGGGCTCCACCCTCCTGAGCTAATTATCTCCCAAAGGCTCCATACTTCCTAATACTACCACTCTGAGGGCTAAGATTTCAACCTATGAATTTTGGGAGGAACTACGGAAGGCAATCATCTATCAATCTTACCTTACATATTGAAAGAGGCATTTTTCTCTCCCTCTCCCTCTCCCCACAGTCTCCCTCTCCCTCTCTTTCCACGGTATCCCTCTGATGCCAAGCCAAAGCTGGACGGTACTGCTGCCATCTCGGCTCACTGCAACCTCCCTGCCTGATTCTCCTGCCTCAGCCTGCCAAGTGCCTGCGATTGCTTGCCCGCGCCGCCACGCCTGACTGGTTTTCGTATTTTTTTGGTGGAGACAGGGTTTCGCTGTGTTGGCCGGGCTGGTCTCCAGCTCCTAACCACGAGTGATCCGCCAGCCTCGGCCTCCCGAGGTGCCGGGATTGCAGACGGAGTCTCGTTCACTCAGTGCTCAATGTTGCCCAGGCTGGAGTGCAGTGGCGTGATCTCGGCTAGCTACAACCTCCACCTCCCAGCAGCCTGCCTTGGCCTCCCAAAGTGCCGAGATTGCAGCCTCTGCCTGGCCGCCACCCCGTCTGGGAAGTGAGGAGCGTCTCTGCCTGGCCGCCCATCGTCTGGGATGTGAGGAGGCCCTCTGCTAGGCTGCCCAGTCTGGGAAGTGAGGAGCGCCTCTTCCCGGCCGCCATCCCGTCTAGGAAGTGAGGAGCGTCTCTGCCCGGCCGCCCATCGTCTGAGATGTGGGAAGCGCCTCTGCCCCGCCGCCCCATCTGGGATGTGAGGAGCGCCTCTGCCCAGCCGCGACCCCATCTGGGAGGTGAGGAGCGTCTCTGCCCAGCCGCCCCGTCTTGAGAAGTGAGGAGCCCCTCCACCCGGCAGCTGCCCCGTCTGAGAAGTGAGGAGCCCCTCTGCCCGGCAGCCGCCCCGTCTGAGAAGTGAGGAGCCCCTCCGCCCGGCAGCCACCCCGTCTGGGAAGTGAGGAGCATCTCCACCCGGCAGCCACCCTGTCTGGGAGGGAGGTGGGGGGCAGCCCCCACCCGGCCAGCCGCCCCGTCCGGGAGGGAGGTGAGGGGGCAGCCCCCGCCCGGCCAGCCGCCCCGTCCGGAAGGGAGGTGAGGGGGCAGCCCCCGCCCGGCCAGCCGCCCCGTCTGGGAGGCAGGTGGGGGGTCAGCCCCCGCCCGGCCAGCCGCCCCGTCCGGGAGGGAGGTCGGGGGGCAGCCCCCGCCCGGCCAGCCGCCCCGTCCGGGAGGCAGGTGGGGGGTCAGCCCCCGCCCGGCCAGCCGCCCCGTCCGGGAGGCAGGTGGGGGGTCAGCCCCCGCCCGGCCAGCCGCCCCGTCCGGGAGGCAGGTGGGGGGTCAGCCCCCGCCCGGCCAGCCGCCCCGTCCGGGAGGCAGGTGGGGGGTCAGCCCCCGCCCGGCCAGCCGCCCCGTCCAGGAGGTGGGGGGCGCCTCTGCCCGGCCGCCCCTTCTGGGAAGTGAGGAGCCCCTCTGCCCGGCCACCACCCCGTCTGGGAGGTGTACCCAACAGCTCATTGAGAACGGGCCATGATGACGATGGCGGTTTTGTGGAATAGGAAAGGGGGAAAGGTGGGGAAAGGATAGAGAAATCAGATTGTTGCTGTGTCTGTGTAGAAAGAAGTAGACATGGGAGACTTCATTTTGTTCTGTACTAAGAAAAATTCCTCTGCCTTGGGATGCTGTTGATCTATGACCTTACCCCCAACCCTGTGCTCTCTGAAACATGTGCTGTGTCCACTCAGGGTTAAATGGATTAAGGGTGGTGCAAGATGTGCTTTGTTAAACAGATGCTTGAAAGCAGCAGACTCGTTAAGAGTCATCACCACTCCCTAATCTCAAGTACCCAGGGACACAAATACTGCGGAAGCCCGCAGGGTCCTCTGCCTAGGAAAACCAGAGACCTTTGTTCACTTGTTTATCTGCTGACCTTCCCTCCACTATTATCCTATGACCCTGCCAAATCCCCCTCTGCGAGAAACACCCAAGAATGATCAATAAAAAAAATTAATTAATTAATTAATTTAAAAAAAAAAAGAAAGAGGCATTTTTAATTGAAGAGGATAGGAGTGGGAGCACATAAGAGGGGCGGATAAAAGAGGGAGTGACGTGCTGCAGAGAATAGAGCCCACATAGAGGAATATGTCCAAGGCATGTGCTCAACATTACAAGATCAAGAAATAAAATGATGTGTCATTGGGTAGAAGCTGGGTTTTGATAGATGATTTGGATGTGTGCTTTCTTTTTTCTTACTCTTATTACTTAATTGTGTGGGCTAGGAAGCAAGTTCAAAAATAATAGCTAAAACCTTGTGGATACTCTTAAAAATCAATTTACATAATGTAAATAAATTTCTGCTGATCAATTCATGTGGTAACATAAAATTTTAACTTTAAAAAAGGACTAGTTTTACAAAAATATTTCATCTTCAATCAAAGCCTATTTGACGAAAATCACATATTTGCCAACCCAGATGTTATTTATATATAAAAACACACATAAAAGTGCAACAGTAGGTATTTTAATTTAAATAGGAACTATTTTATAACCTATAACAATGTGGATAAGAAAGTTCCTTCTCAAGTTTCCCTGGTTTGTTTCCTTTGTAATACTTTGTAAAGTGCTAGTTTACATTTAAAAAGCCTAGGATTTCAACCAATACAGTTTAACACTATATTATCTTGGCAAAAATGCCATCATTACTGACTGAAAAAACACAGAAATACCACGAGGCTAAATGTTAATGGTATGGTAAACTGGCATGCTGTTACACTGTGAAATGGCAGTGAAGCATTTATTAATTCCTTTTAGAATTGTTAGTGCCTAAATAAAAGGCCATGCCCAGGTTACCTGATGGGCATTTATTATGTGTGTGGGAAAGAAAGGAAAGTCTGAAACCTATTTCGGCTTCATGGAGAGCTAGAAAACTCTTCCTATTCATGATAGGATGGGAACTCAGAATGCTAAAGAAGTGCTGGAGACATGGGCATTTTGTCATCCTCTCTGGAGCCAGCTCTCTCTTACTCCCTACTCTGCTGAGCACACCACTCTCATGACCCAGCTTCCCTGTCAGTTCCTCCCTCTAGTCTCTGGTTATACACACAGAACCTGCTTCTACTGCCTTCTCTGGAAACCAAAATGACCAAGAAAGAGAATCTGATTGGATTCATAGGCATCATCCAACATGGAGCCTTTCTGTTCACATCACATCACATCACATCACATCACATCACATCACCTCACAGGCTGCTGGGCTCTGGTACATCTAGACTATGCAGAGTTGCTTTGGGGATAAGAAAGTGTTGGATCACACAGAAGAAACTGCTTCTGGCCACTTTATTCTAAAGGGAAAACAACCATGTCAAGTTCCTTGCCTTGCCCCTAGTTCAACTATAAAAAGAAATGTTAGCAGAGTCAAAAATGAGTAAAGATAGGTCGTTGCCTTCACAGAGCAGACAGTTTCAAATTATTAATAATGGGCTCTGAGTGGAATGACATTTAGGTGTCTTCACAAGAGTTTTACATTGTCCTTCTACCTTAGCTAATAGAGCCTTCTTCTCTGAGCTATACAGCCTGTTCCCTTCTCAAGGTACTTGAAATTAAGTGTTCAAGCTAAACTTTCTTCTCCTTGAGGTTCACGGGGGGATTCATTACTTTACAAAGAGACTGCATCAAGTTTACGTGTTAAAAAGAAAACATCTTGGTCTCAGATGGCTTATAAAATAGATACTAGAAACCAAAGATTTTTGCAACCAACATAACTCTCTGAAATTAAAAAAGTAAAAACAAATCTCATCTCTAAATTCACTTAAATATCCTTCAAATAAATCAACTAATTTTTGTCATGTTGCTAATTAAATATTCTCTGAGAATGTTTACCTGTGTCAACAAAATAGACCTCATCAGTCTTCACCTCACATCTTATGATTATTTTACATCCAGTGCCACCACTAAACTGCAAGCTCCTTGAGGCTAGGAGTGGCGTCTTTCATCTTTGCAGCACCGGATCTAGCCAAGAATACGTGTTCAATGCATGTTTTTTGATTGAATGAGTGAAGGTCTTTCCTGGTTTAGTTGCTTTTAAAAATAAATGTCATTTGGGCCGGGCGTGGTGGCTCACGCTTGTAATCCCAGCACTTTGTGGGGCTGAGGCAGGCAGATCACCTGAGGTCAGGAGTTCGAGACCAGCCTGGCCAAGATGGCGAAACCCCATCTCTACTAAAAAAAATACAAAACTTAGCCAGGCGTGGTTGAGGGTGCCTGTAATCCCAGCTACTCAGGAGGCTGAGGCAGGAGAATCGCTTGAACCTGGGAGGTGGAGGTTGCAGTGAGCCAAGATCATGCCATTGTACTCCAGCTGGGCGACAAGAATGAAACTCCGTCTTAAAGTAAATAAATAAATGTCGTTTGAATTCTAAACAGTAATCGATGTGCATTTAGGCTATTAGATTTCAAACAAGTGCTAAACCAAAGATGACCTTCACAGGAGCAATCATTAAGGAGTAGAAGGCAGACTGCAATGAGTAAGCAGAGTTAATGTGAGGTAGCAGTGAATGTGGTGTACAACTTCTCAAAGTTCTATAATAGAGTAAGTAAAACAGAAGTTAAAGGCATAGGAAAAATAAGGGGTACTTTTTGGAGAAAAAGTCAGCCAAAGACAGGAGAGTGATGGATCAAGAGTAAAAAAGAACCATCGGAAATGGCAGCATATTCTCTTTCACTTGTCTGTCTTCTAAATTTAGAACAGTTGGTTCTTTGAATTGAAGAAATGTGAAAGTATTTTGATAGTCAAAAAAAAAAAAAGGCAAAAAAGACCCTCCCACTTAATGTCCTTAAAATCAAAGTCTTCAAGGTGGGGCTATTCCTATATGCAGTATAGTCACTTATTTTTACAAACAGCCTTGAATCTACTATTTCAATGATATAGGGACAAAAATACATAAAGCATATGAAGTGTATTTGCTTTCAAGTAAAAAGCTTTTAGTGCCAGTTTCATTTGGAAAAAAGCGAATTATATTCTGGAATAGAATATATTCAACTATTTCTAACTTAAACCTCCACCTCAAAACTACAAATTCTGAGATGTAACAAAGTATTGTCAAAGAATAACGTAGAAGACATTTAGGGCTCAGATAAAGATGTTTGGGATTGAGCTCCCTTAGTCCCAGTGGTCCTTCCAGAGTTTCCTCTGCTCCAGATTAAAATGTGGAAATGTTAGAATTAAGTACTTCACAGCCCTCTAGTGGCCACTGCTCACCACTGCAATTTAATTTTGGATCATCTTGACTCCAGCAATCTCCCTGCAAATACCCTCTTCCTCCAACCGTATGAGCAGGGACAATTGTTGCAGCATCTTGCTAAGTGCCATATAAGAGCAGACAGTGTCCTAAAGGTGAGAATTCATCAAGTTAAAAATTTCCTCCACCCTGGCACACAAATTTTTGTAAATCTGAAATTTTTTCAATGCGGCAAACAGCAAATGACAATCAGGGCGGGCCAAATTCAAGACAACTAACTCCAAGGATGCACTAAGGGACATTACTACAGCAATATTATCTCTTCATTGCTTTTATTTTTCAGTTTAACAAACCAAAAAAAAGATTTACAAAAAGAAAAAAATTCTTTCAATAGGTGAAAACATCAGAAACAATTCCTAGGCCAGCAACTACTCATTTACTCATATATCTCACTTTATGGCTTATCTGTTTCAAGACACTTCACTTAGCTCTCTACTTATTTTTCTTCTCTTTTGTTTTAGCCAAAGACATCAGAATACATGTTATAGAATATAAGTTTTCATTTATTTATTTATTTATTTGAGACGGGGTCTCACTCTGTCACCCATGCTAGAGTGCAGTGGTGTGAGCTTTGCTCACTGCAGCCTCCACATCCCGAGCTCAAGCGATCCTCCCACCTCGGCCTCCCAAGTAGCTGGACCTACAGGCATGTGCCATCACGCCTGGCTAATTTTTTGTATTTTTGGTGGAGACGGGGTTTTGCCATGTTGCCCAGACTGGTTTTGAACTCCTGAGCTCAGGCGATCCACCTGCCTCAGCCTCCCAAACTGCTAGGATTACAGGCATGAGCCACCGCGCCCAGCCAGAACATATTTTCTTTTGGGTATAAATTGGGGATGGGAACATTGTTCCTAATTTCATCATTAATAGAATTCTTTGTGTACTCTTTTCCTTTATGTACCTATAATGGACAAAAGTTGTAACTATTGCCTAGAGTAAGCATTTTCCCTGCATTTCAAATATGTTTCTTAGTTGACATGCCCTAGTTTATTCAACCACTCCCTCTTATTATATTAGGTATTTGTTTGTAGTGTTTTGCTACTACAAATAGTATATTACTTAACAATTCTAAAAATGTACCTACTTGTGAACATTTTAATTAAGTGAATGCCAAAAAGCTGATCAAACTTAGGGTATATTATTACAAAGTATTCTGGACAAGAAAACTACTTATATGTCCTAACACACACTTCCATGACCTAGAATAGACTTAAATTGTAATAAACTTGCCCAAAACCAAGGTCCCATCCATCCCAGGATGATGAGGCTTGACCAAGCATCCTTTCTGGAAAATATTCTTTAATCTTTCAAATGACAATCTCTTAAATCAATCAAGTGATGTATTACATGGGATAATCTAACAGTGCTTATTACATATAAACACTTAATAAATGTCAACTACTCATGCCTGTAATCCCAGCACCTTGGGAGGCCAAGGCGGGCAAATCACAAGGTTAGGAATTCAAGACTAGTCTGGCCAACATGGTGAAACCCCATCTCTACTAAAAATACAAAAAATTAGCTAAGAGTAGTGGCGGGCACCTGTAATCCCAGCTGTTCGGGAGGCTGAGGCAGGAGAACTGCTTGAACCTGGGAGGTGGAGGTTGCAGTGAGCCGATATCGCGCCACTGCACTCCAGCCCAGGCGACAGAGTGAGACTCCGTCTCAATCAATCAATCAATCAATGTCAACTATTGAGATTTTCCATCTTGCATTTCTTCAACATTAGTGGTGAACCAAAAAGGAAACAAGTAAGGAAAGTTTGGAAACAAAACTGACATCTTGTCCTACCCCATTATGAGTATGTCATATCACAACACACAGTGAGTGGCAAAAAACTAATACTTTGCAACCTATGATGACTCAGAGAGGCATCTCATCCAGTGAAAGTCCCCTAAATCAATTAAACTTTGAGCATTTCCTGAAAGTTACTGCAACCCTAACAAACAATGTTATGCCTGACCGCAATCTCTACAGATATACCATAAAAGCACTATAAGCTTGGTCATGTTGGGAGGAAAACATTTCATCTGTCAACTTAGATCTGAGTGGTCTAGGGCCTGCGAATTAGTTGAAAATACATTAACAGGAGAAAAGTTTATTCTCCGTGCCTGAGGGAGCGCTCTGTAAGGAGTCACTTCCCAAACAGCCAGTGGTAAGGGTTTATATACCAACTGAGGCTTCAGTGAGAAAGTATAAAAGGTTCTGATAAGACTCATTTACACAACTTTATTTTTTAATGTCACGTTTGTAAACATCTGTCACCTCGCTGTCTGGAAACTCCCTCAGAAGGAGTTGATGATAGCAGAACTCTTGGACAGCTCTGCTTTCGGTCAGATAAGGCTGCTTTCCGCAGCGATTGTTTGTTCCAATGTTTTCAGTTTAAAGTAATCTTTATGCCTTTCTGGTGGTGATATGGTTTGAATATTGGATATCTGTCCCCTCAAAATGTCATGTTGAAATACGATCCCCAAGTTGGAGGTGGGGCCTACTGGGAAGTGTTTGGGTGATGAGGCAGATCCCTCATGAATGGCTTAGTGCCATCCCCATGGTGATGAGTGAGTTCTGGCTCTGGTATTTCACATGAGAGCTGGTTGTTTAAAGAGCCTGGCACCCCCCGACCCTCTCTCTTGCTCCCTCTATCACCATGTAAGATGCATGCTCCCCCTTCACCTTCAGCTATGATTGTAAGCTCCCTGAAGCCCTCACCAGGAGCTGAGCACATACTGATGCCATGCCTATACACCCTGCAGAACTGTGAGCCAATTAAGCCTCTTTTCTTTATAAATTTCCCAGCCTCCAGGTATCTCTTCATAGCAATACAAATGAACTAACACAGGTGGGTATAAATTGGGGTTAGGAGGTGGGTTGTTCGTTCCTTCACTTCCCCCATTTGAAACTTCACATGAAGTTTCACAAATATTTGGATTATTTCCTATGTAGAAAAGACTCATATTAGGTGTTGGGAGGTAAGAGATCTGCAAAATGAAAGAAGAACATAGATTACAACAGAGAAAAATCTGAACACACTGGTCCATATTCTGTTGAACCAGTCTCCCAGTCGTGGGAACAGGTCAGTTCAGTTAATTGGACTATGCCTTATTTACCTAACGTAGAATGTTGACCTTTCTTTTTTTTTTTTTTTTTTTTTGAGACGGAGTCTCGTTCTGTTGCCCAGGCTGGGGTGCAGTGGTGTGATCTCTGCTCACTGCAAGCTCCGCCTCCCATGTTCACGCCATTCTCCTGCCTCAGCCTCCCAAGTAGCTGGGACTACAGGTGCCCGCCACCATGCCTGGCTAATTTTTTGTATTTTTAGTAGAGACAGGGTTTCACCATGTTAGCTAGGATGGTCTCGATCCCCTGACCTCATGATCCGCCCGCTTCGGCCTCCCGAAGTGCTGTGATTACAGGCGTGAACCACCGCGCCCGGCCAACCTTTCTTTTTAAATGATATAGATTAGACACAATTTTTCCTTTCTAATTTATATAGAAGTAGCATTGTTGCCAGTGATTGTACAAGCTCCTCTCTGTTGGGCAGTCAGCATATCTAGGACACAATTTTGGAGTGCAACAGAGGCTACACTGCTAACTTGTAAATGGCAGGCTTCCCAGTCTGTATAGTGGCACCAGATGCTTGTTCATTACTTTGGAATGCTTAGGATTGTTCTTTCTACATCGTACATTGCCAGGCTTTGGAAAAGCGTTCTCATTACTGAGAACTTAGGGTTGCAATACATAAGTGCATTGTCTATGATGTCTCATCAGGTGCATCTACATGGCATTAATTTATATATAAAAGAACCCCAGTTGTAATGTGGCTAGCATTCAAAGTGGGATATCTGGTAAGGGAAGGCACCAGATATCCAACTTCACATTTCTCTGACCACTTAGGTGGAAACCTTTTATATATCTTATTGCTACATAAAAATGAGACCAGGCCAGGCACAGTGGGTCACGCTTGTAATCCCAGCACTTTGGGAGGCCGAGGCTGGCGGATCACTTGAGGTGAAGACCAGCCTGGCCAACATGGAGAAATCCTGTCTCTACTAAAACTACAAAAATAAGCTGGGCATGGTGGTGGGCACCTGTACTCCCAGCTACTCGGCAGACTGAGGCAGGAGAATCACTTGAACCGGAAGGTGGAGGGTGCAGTGAACTGAGATTGTGCCACTGCCCTCCAGCCTGGGTAACAGAGTGAGATTCCTTCTAAAAAAAAAAAAAGAGAGAGAGACCAGTGTTGTTTACAGACAAGGTCATAGTGATGGAACCTGTGAACAACCAAGTTGGAATTCTGTGTCTTTCACAACCCTTATCATCAATCATGTTGGCATCTGCACATCTTCACTTCCAATGTGCTTCTGTTAGGCTATGAGGGTAAAACAGGTTGTGAAACACCTGGCAGAGAAACCCTTTAATTTAGCCTTGGTTACTATAGAAATGTATTTTATTTATTGACCAAGTTAAGGTCCATCCATCCAACTATAGTCATGGGTGCTGGTCAAGCCAACTAGGGGAACACTTGAGCTATTCCATATCCCACTACTTTTTCCTACAAACCAGGAATATTATCCTGTAATCTGACATTCACTCACATTGAAATACTTAGTTATAATCCAAGTAACAATGACAGTGGAGGGTTGTTTAGTGCCATCTGTGAAGCCAAATCACAGAATTTGATTGCAATACATTTTTGAAATGTTACCCAGAAAAGGTCCAGTACTGCATTTATTTTCAATGTAGAGAGATTTCCTTCCAATAGTCTTACTTGGGTAAAGCACTGACCTTGAGCTTCCATGGAGGCTTCCCAGTGCCAAATTAATCTACCAGAGGAGGAGACAGAGTGACTTTGTCTTCCTGCTTATGGATACCATATGCTTTTATATATCCATTGTCCAGAATGGGTTCACCAGGTATATTTACATTGGTAGGAACAAAAACTCTTCTGCATTATGTAGATGTTAACCTAACCAGTAACCAGATTAACTATTTAAGGTGGCCAGGCTTTGAAAGATTGGAACAAGCAGGTGTTGGGGTAGTGCCAGAATTGTCAAAAAACAAAAAACAAAAACAAAAAAAAACAGTTAAGGGTTAGTTGAGGCAAGATCCACTTTGAAAGGGATACCAATGTAGAGGAACAGCATGGAGAACAGAGAGGTGAATGGTGGGGCAGTATAAGAATACTTGCTTTGTCAATTAGGATGGCAGCTAAGTCTATTGCATATAAGCATGGAGGAATGCCTGATGCTACTTAACATGAGAAAGGTACTGTGGGACATATCTAGGTTGACATGAGAAATATGTTATGGGACAAAAAGATTGTCCTAAGATACCCACAACAATCCCATCATTTTCACAGTAATATAGGTAAAAAAGATTGTCAAAGTTGGGTAGTCGAAGGGCTGGGGTGTGGACAATGCTTCCAAGGAGGCTGGTGCCTCAGAGTACCAGGTAAAGTGCTCTGTGGTTGTATCTAAGAGGACAGCATATAAAGGTTAGACATGGGCAGCAAAATCGGGAATCCATTGGCAATATCCACTTGCTCCTAAAAATTCACGTAATTGTTTGTCTTTGAGAGATAATGAATAAAATTGATTCAAGGCATTTTGGGACGAGTTTTTGAGTACCCTAAAATATTTTATGGCCTAAGTAGGTAAGAATTTTTTGTACCTGTTGGCATTTGGACCTGGAAGATTTATAACCTTAGTCAGTCAGTGCCTTAAGGTGAGTAAGGGAGTCCAGAAGAGCACCCTGTTTGCTTTGGTTGCAAAGTAGCAGGTCATCAACATATTGGAAACAAAGGGAACCTTGAGTGATTGTCATAGAGTCTAATTTGACTTTGAGAACTTAGAAAAATATTGAGAGGTATTCACAATATCCTGGAGGTATGCAAGTCCATGTTAACTGTTTCTTCTTAAATTTGAGGCTGGGCACAGTGGCTCATGCCTGTAATCCTAGCACTTTGGGAGGCCAAGGCAGGCAGATCACCTGAGGTCAGGAGTTCAAGATCAGCCTGGCCAATATGGTGAAAACCCATCTCTACTAAAAACACAAAAATTAGCCAGAAATCGCTTGAGTCTGGGAGGCGGAGGTTGCAGTGAGCCGAGATTGTGCCACTGCACTTCAGCCTGGGTGACAGTGACTCTGTCTCAAAAAAAAAAAAAAAAAAAGAAAGAGAAAAAAATAAAAACTTTAGCTGAATTAAATTTGAAGGAGTGAGGCCAGGCGCAGTGGCTCACATCTGTAATCTCAGCACTTTGGGAGGCTGAGGTCAGGAGTTCGAGACCAGCCTGGCCAACATGGCGAACCCCTGTCTCTACTAAAAATAGAAAAATTAGCTGGGCATGGTGGCATGTGCCTGTAATCTCAGCTACTCAGGAGGCTGAGGCAGGAGAATCACTTGAACCCAGGAGGCAGAGGCTGCAGTGAGCAGAGACTGCACCATTGCACTCCAACTTGGGCAACAAGGGTGAAACTCAATCTCAAAAAAAAAAAAAAATTAAAGAAGTTTAATTGAGCCATGAATGATTCAAAATCAGGCAGCCTCCTGAGCCAGAATAGACTCTGAGACTCCAGCACACCCACGCCGTGGAAGATGATTTATGGACAGAAAAAGGAAAGTGACATACAGAAAACA
This sequence comes from Pan paniscus, assembly GCF_029289425.2. Classification (NCBI taxonomy): domain Eukaryota; kingdom Metazoa; phylum Chordata; class Mammalia; order Primates; family Hominidae; genus Pan; species Pan paniscus. The sequence continues at coordinate 110,976,674 of NC_073262.2, read as the reverse complement.
GAAGTGAGGTACAGAAACAGTTGGCTTGGTTACAGCTGAGCATTTGCCTTATTTGAATACAGTTCAAACAGTTGGCTACATTTGATTGGCCAAAACTTGGTAAATGGCACAAGTGTAAGCTACGGTCTGGTTATATTCCACTTGTTATACAGTTCACGATGTACAGAAAAACCTTTAAGCCAAACTTAAAATATGTAAGAAAGCAGCTTCAGGCTAAACTTTATTTCACAAGAGGAAGTGTGAATCAAGGTACAATGGTATCAAGAAGAAAGCTGAGCAGAAGTCCTTACCTCAATGCAGTACAGCACATTAACAGAATAAACCAGGCTGCACCAGCAGGGATTGAGGTAAGGATCATGGCTGGGCTAAGAATTATGGGATGGTGAGGAATGACATAGGAGTTTATGGCTATTAGATCTTGTACAAATTGAAAAGTATGATTACCTCCTGAATCAAATTTCCCTTCTTTCTTTACTAGCAAGACAAGGGTATTGCAAGGTGAGAAGGTAAAAATAAGGACACCCCATTATAAAAGGGGGGCCTATTATAGTTTCAATTCCTAATTCTGCATCTCCAGATAGGAGGTACTGAGCTACAGATAAGAAAGGATTATAAGAGAAGACTATGAACTATACCAACAAACTGGATGACCTATAAGAAATGGATAAATTTCTAGAAACACCAAACCTGCCAAGACTGAATCATGAAGAAATAGAAGATATAAACAGACCAATAACTAGTAAGGAAATTGAGTTGGTAATTAAAAACCTCCCAACAAAGAAAAGCCCAGGACTAGAAGACTTCACTGAAGAATTCTACCAAATATTGAAGAATTAACACTGGCCAGACGTGGTGGCTCATGCCTGTAATCCCAGAACTTTGGGAGACTGAGGTGAGAGGTTCACTTGAGCCTAGGAGTCTGAGACCAGCCTGGGCAACATAGCAAGACCTTGTCTCTGCAAAAAAAAAAAAAAAATATATATATATATATATATGTATATATTATATTATATATATATATATATAAATTAGCTGTGCATGGTGGCACATGCTTATAGTCCCAGCTACTCAGGAGGCTGAAGCAGAATTGCTTGAGCCCAGGAGTTAGAGGCTGCAGTGAGCTATGATTGTGCCGCTGCACTCCAGCCTGGGTGACAGTGAGACCCTGTCTCCAAAAAAAAAAAAAAAAAAAAAGAATTTACATCAATCCCCCAAAAACTGAAGAGAAAGGAATACTTCCAAGGTCATTCTTTGAGGGGCAGCATTAGTGTGATATCAAAGCTAGGCAAAAATACTACAAGAAAAAATAAATAATTACCCAATATGTCTGATGAACGTAGTCAAAAAAATACTAGCAAAATAAATTCAACAGCACACTCAAAAGATCATTCACCATGATCAAGTGGGATTTATCCCTGGGATGCAAGGATGGTTCAACATATGAAAATCAATGCAGTACACCACATTTACAGAATAAAGGACAAAACCCACATGACCATCTCCACTGATGCAGGAAAAGCATTTGGCAAAATTCAATATCCTTTCACACACAAAAAAAGAAAAGAAAAGAAAAAAAAAAACACTCAAAAGTGGAAAGAGAAGGAAATTACCTGCACATAATAAAGGTTGTTTGGGAAAAGTCCATAGCTAATGGCATACTCAGTGAAAAACTGGAAGTTTTTCCTCTAAGATTAAGAACAAGGCAAAAATGTCTGTTCTGGACACTTCTATTCAACAGAGTATTGGAACTCCAGTCCAAAGCAATTAGACAAGAAAAAGCAATAAAAGGCATCCAAATTGGGAAGAAAGAAGTAAAAATTTCTCTGTTTGTAGATGGCATGATCTTATATGCAGAAAATCCTAAAGATTCCACCAAAAAAAAAAACAGGTTAGAACAAATTTAAAAATTCAGTAAAGTTACCAGATACAAAATCAACACACATACAAAAAATCAGTTACATTTCTATACACAAATAGTGAAAGCATCTGAAAAAATTAAGAAAATGATTCCCGTTGCAATGGCATCAAAAAGAAAACAATTCTTAGAAATTGACTAAGGAAGTAAAAACTTATATAATGAAAACTATAAAACATTACTGAAAGAAATCAAAGAAGAGATAAATAAATAGAAACATCTCACGTTCATGGATTAGACTTAATATTATTAAGATGTTAATATCACTCAAAACAGTCTACAGATTCAATTCAATCCTTATCAAAATTCCAATAGCATTTGTTGCAGAAATAGAAGAATTCATCCTAAAATTGATATGGAATCTCAAAGGGCCCTAAGAGTCAAACAATTTTGAAAAAGAAGAATAAAACAGTGTGGTACTGGAATAAAGACAGATATACAAATCAATAGAACAGAATAAAGAGCCCAGAAATAAACTTGTGTACATATGGCCAACTGACCTCCAAGAAGAGCTCCAACAGCACTAAATGGGAAAAGGACAGTCTGGTCAACAAATGATGCTGGGAAAACTGGATATTTACATGCAAAACAATGCAGTTGGACCTGTTTCTTACACCACATACAAAAATTAACTCAAAATGGACTAAAGACTTAAACCAAAGACCCAAAGCAATAAAACTTCTGGAAGAAAACATAGAAAAAAATCGTCAGGACATTGAATGTGGATATGACACATTCCACATTCTTGGATATGACACCAAAATCACAGGCAACCAAAAAAAATGGACAAATGGGACTGCATCAAACATAAAAACTTTTCTTCATTGAAGGACACAATAGTGAAAAGGCAACCTACAGAATGAGGGAAAATGTTTTGCAAATCATATTTGATAAGATGTTAGCATCCATAATATATAAAGAATTCCTACAATTCAACAACAAAATAATCAAATTACTCTATTTTTTAAAATGGACAAAGCAACAAAAACAAAAATTGACAAGTAGTACCTAACTAAACTAAAGAGCTTCTGCATAGCAAAAGAAACTATCAACAGAGTAAACAACCTATGGAATGGGAGAAAATATTCACAAACTATGCATCTGACAAAGGTCTAATATCCAGAATCTACATGAAACTTAAATTAACAAGCAAAAAACAAACAAGCCCATTAAAAAGTGGGCAAATGACAGGAGCAGACACTTCTCAAAAGAAGACACATGCGGCCAACAAGCATTTGAAAAAATGCTCTACATCACTAATCATCAGAGAAATGCAAGTCAAAACCACAGAGAGATACGATCTCATATGAGTCAGAATGGCTATCATTAAAAAGTCAAAAAATAACAGATGTTAGTAAGGTTGTGCAGAAAAGGAAACACTTGGACACTGCTGGTGGGAATGTAAGTTAGTTCAGCCACTGGGGAAAGAGGTTTAGAGATTTCTTAAAGAACTTAAAAGTGAATTAATCATTCCACCTAGCAACCCCATTACTGGATATATACCCAAAGAAATGTAAATTGTTCTGCCACAAAGACACATGCACACATATGTTCATCATAGCACTATTCACAATATCAAAGACATGGAATCAACCTAGATGCCCATCAGCAGTGGACTGGGTAAAGAAAATGTGGTACATATACACCACAGCTATAAGAAGAACGAAATCATGTCCTTTGCAGCAACATGGATGCTGCTGGAGGCCATCATTCTAAGCAAGTTAATGTAAGAACAGAAAACCAAATACCACATTTTCTCACTTATAAGTGGGAGCTAAACATTGACTACACACGGATGCTAAGAAGGGAACAATAAACACTGGGGCCTACTTCAGGGTGGAGGGTGGGAGAAGGGGGAGGGTCAAAAAACTACCTATCAGGTACTATGCTCATTTACCTAGGCGACCAAATAATCTGTACACCAAACCCCCATGACACACAATTTATCCATGTAACAAACCTGCACATGTACCCCCAGACCTAAAATAAAAGTTGGAAGGAAAAAAAATAGACAAAAGACTTGAATAGACATTTTTTCCAAAGATGATATATAAATGACCAACAAGCATATGGAAGAATGCTCAACACCAGCAATTATCAGAGATGTGCAAATCAGAACCACAGTGAAATGTCACCTCACACCCATTAGGACAGCCATTAAACACACACACACACACACACACACTAATAAGTGTTGGTACGGATGTAGAGAAATTGAAACCCTGTGCACTCTTGGTGAGATTATAAAATGGTGCAACCATTATGGAAAACAGTATGGAATTTCCTCAAAAAATTAAAAGTAGAACCACCAAATCATCCAGCAATCCACTTCTGGGTATTTACCTAAAAGAACTCAGAGCAGGGTCTCAAAGAAGTATTTGCATACCCATGGTTACAGCAGCATTACTCATGATAGCCAAAAGGCGGAAGCAACATGTATCAGTCAGAATTCTCCAAAGAAACAGACATATATGTGATATCTCTGCATCTATGATATAGATATATCTATATAGATACCATGAGACATCTGTATTAGATGATTAGATATATAGAGATGATATAGATACATAGATACCATATATGAGACATCTACATATAGAGACATTGATATATATATGAGACATCTATTTATCTATGGGATTGATATATAGATATCATATCTATATGAATTATAGATACATAAGAGGAGATTTATTATGGGAATTAGCTCACATGATTATGGAGGTCAAGAAGTCCCACAATATGCCATATGCAAGCTAGAGAACTAGGAAAGTTAATGCTGTAATTCAATTCAAGTCCAAAGGCCTGAGAATCAGGGAAACATACAGTGAAACCCCAGTCTGAGTCCAAAAGCCAGGGAAGCCACTGGTATAACTTCTGGAGTCTGAAGGCCTGAGAACCAGAAGCTCTGATGTCTGATGGCAGAAGATGGATGTCCCAGCTAAAGGGCACAGGGGTGGTGGGGAGATAACTGGTCCTTTCTCCACCTTTTTGTTTTGTTCTGGCCCATCCACATTGATGAGGGCAGATCTTCATTATTCAGCCTGCCAATTCAAATGCTAATCTCTTCTGGAAACAGCCTCACTAACATACCCAGAAATAATGTTTTACCAGCTGTCTGGGCAACCCTTTGCCCCATCAAGGTGACACATAATTAAACATCACACAACTCAAACATTTGAAGAAAAATGGATGGATAAACAAAATGTGGCATATATATACAAACGAATAGTCTTCATCCTTTTTTTTAAAAAAAAAAAAAGGAAATCTTGACACGTGCTACAACATGAATGAACCTTAAGAAATCATGCTAAGTGATGTAACCAAGCAAGAAAAGACAAATACTTATGAACCCCTTTATATGAGGTAATATAAGTAGTCAAATTCATAGAAACAGAAATGGTAGCTGCCTGGAGCTTGGGAGTAGGGGGAAAGAGGAGTTATTTAGTTTTGCAAAATGAAAAAGTTGTGGAGATCTGTTTCACAACAACACAATTATACTTAACACTACCGGATTTCACAATTAAAAAATGGTTAAGATGGTAAAATTGCATTATGCATTTTTTACTTCAAAAAACCAGAGCACTGGTTGGGTGCGTCCTGCCCAGTCTGCAGCTGGGGTACTCTGAAAAGGAGAGCAACTACAGCCTCCCACAGCTGACTGCAGGAACCCATTGCTGCCAAACCTGGAGCAAGGGCCGCACCCAGATGGCCACCATCTGCCTCAACAACCACGAAGCTGTAAGAGTGGGGCCAAGTGGGCCAAGGTGCCCGAGCTCAAGGAGCACAACGGACAGGTAAAAGGCATCAACTGGGCCTCCAAGAGTAACCTCATCGTGACCTATGGCACAGGCCACAAGGCCTCTGTGTGGACGCTGACGGGCCAGGAGGGTAAGCCCGCACCCACTGCCTGCTGTGTGTGCTGGGCCCACAGGACAAGTTTGCTGTGGGCGGCAGCTGTGTGTCATCGCCATCTGTTATTTCCAGCAGGAGAATAACTGGTGGGTGTGCAAGTACATCAAGAAGCCCATTGGCTCCACCGTCCTCAGCCTGGACTGGCATCCCAGCAACGTGCTCCTGGCTAATGCCCCCTGCAACGTCAAGCATGGGATCCTCGGTATACATCAAGTGCGTGGAGGAGCGGCCGGCACCTCCACCATGGGACTCCAACATACCCTTTGGGGTGCTGATGTCTGAGGCCAGCGGTAGGTGCGGCTGGGTGCTCAGGTTGGCTTCTCAGTCAGCGGGTGCCTCACGGCCTGGGTCAGCCACGACAGCACTGCGTGCCTGGCTGATGCCAACAAGAGGAGGGCCTTGCAACCCTGGCCCCCACCTTCACCGCAGAAGGCAGCCTGGTGGCAGCAGGCGACGACTGCTTCCGGGTGCTGTTTTACCCTGGCGCTTGGTGGGTGGCTGGATGGACAAAGCCAGGTAGAGCGGGCAGCGCGGCTTGCGGCCCGCCAGACTCCAGAGCCCCGAGCGAGCGAGAGGGCGGCAGGGCCCCGGGAGCGGCCTCCACTCGCCGCACAAGCACAGTCTCAGCCGGGTCTGGCCCAGAGCCGCGGTTCTGCGCCCCAGGCATGCCCAGCGCCTGAGGGAGGACCTCAGGACCAAGTAACCTGCGAGGAGCACGCTGCCCTCATCCCAGCTGCCAGGGAAGGGGCCCCGAGGGGCTCGGGGAGGCCGCCGCTCTGGGTGTGGCGAAAGTTCCTAGGGACCAGTAGGAGACCCCGTAGGGGCTGCTCACGCAGAAGGCGGGAGAACAAGTGGGGCGCTCTTCTTACCTGTTCAAGGAACCTGTGCCTTTTTCTTGAAGAAATGCTTTCATTTATCGTAGAAAAAGAAGAGAAAAGAAAAAGCACTATGCTGGTGACAAACTGCTTCGAAACATAAAAAGGTCATTTTCGAGGAAAAAAAATCATTTTTAAAAACTCTCCGTTTTTTAAAATATTAACCCAGGAATTTTATCAGATAATTCCTCTCCGACCCAAGAAACCTGTGGGTGGATAGGGACTGGAGAGCAGGCTGCCTCCCAAGCCCCATCCGCTCCTCCCGCCCAGCACGAGAACGTGGAGGAAGTGACTGGGCGCCCCGCAGATCTGCCACCTCCCGGTCTCCCTGCGCAGCTGGCCACCAGCCCAGCCTCCTGCCCAACCACCTCTCAGGGCACGCTCTATCCAGCCACCCTCGCCTTCCCCTGCAGGAACCCAGGCAGGGGGCGGGCCTCTCGGCTTCCTGCCCACAGGTGTGAGTTCCTGTGGGAGGGAAGCTTCCCCTCACGTAGTGGACCTGTGGTCCCTCGGAGCACGGAGGCACTGGCAGCGGAGAGCCCTGCCCACCCACAAATTCAGCCAATCGCAAATGGAAGAGGGCAGGACTTCCTTTAGTGCCCTATCAGAAGAAGGGGAATGCTGCTTGCCCAGTATTGGCTGAAATGAACTGTGGGTTTACCTTAAGTTACGGATTCTCCAGTGGTTAAACAACCAGGAAGAGAATGAACAGAATGAATAGAAAGCGACACTGCTAGGCCAGGTGAGGCAGAATAGTCTGGAGGCAGGGAACCTAAGGCCGATTCACACTGACTTTCTAGAACTAAATCAAAAGGAAAACCCCAACTTTCTACATCTAAGTAACAAAAGGACTGGAATACTCCATTTGCAAGCACCCTCTTCCCTTTTCTGCATGGCAGACGGAAAATTGAAAGCATCTCTGATTGGCTGCTTTCTGCAACCAGACATTGGCATAGGAGTGTAACTTTGTAACTTCACTTCAGCCTCTGATTGGTTGCTTTCCACAACCAATCAGATGCTTGCATAGGGTGTAACCTTTGTAACTTCGGCCTCTGACTGGTTGTTTTCCACAACCACACTTGCATAGGGTTTAACCTTTGTAACTTCACTTCAGCCTGATGGGTTGCTTTCTGCAACCAATCACACTGATTGCAGGCCACTAATTAATTTACACAGGGTGTACACCAACTAACCAATGGTAAATCCCTAGAGGGTATTTAAACCCCAGAAAGTTCTGTAACGGGAGCTCTTGTGCCCCAGTGCTCCTGGGCTCCTACTCTGTGGAATGTACTTTCGTTTTCAATAAATCTCTGCTTTTGTTGCTTCATTCTTTCCTTGCTTTTTGTGTTTTGTCCAATTCTTTGTTCAAAAGGCCAAGAACCTGGACACCCTCCACCAGTAACACAAAGACGAGGCTTGCAGGACAAACTCCATTTCCTTTTGTTGTCAATTTCTTCAAGCAGATTCAAAACTAAGTGGAGTAAGTAGATTCTGAGTTTATTGTTAAGATTTCTTTATTTACAGTACAAGTCTCCAAAAGTTCAAGGCAGTTATCTTTTAAATAACATGTCAATCATATAAAATAGCTAGAACCAAAGTAGAGAAATATATACAATACATTAAGTACTTTCAATATAGTGGCATTTTTCATATTAAATTAAAAGAGGCTACTATGATTTACAATGTCATTTCCCTAGTTTAAAATTCAACATGTCAAAAGACATAATGTACATTTTTTACAAAACTGACACAGCAGTATTAAAACTGCTAATGATTGTAGTTTTTATTTTTTCTATAATACACTGCACCTGTGTTACCAAAAACAAAAACAAAAACAAAAACATTGCACTAGATGGTTTGAATACTGCATAAGTCAGTATATTAACACTTGAGGAATAATGAATGGCCTGGTCCGTTTTATGATCAGGCTCATTCACAACAGTTTTCACTCTTCAAGCTCAGCAAACTCCTACAGGTAATTACTTTCCTTGGCAGTTTTACACAGGATCACTGCAAATGGGTAAAATGTCATGAAGCTGATGACCACAATGCCATCACAAAAGCTGATATCGATATAACCCTACTATTTACAATACCTAATAAGAGCCAAAGCTAGAAAATCACTCACTGCTAAATCATGGAAAAAATTATAGTTTGTAGGAAATTTTGAATATCTATAAAATATTCAATAGACTACAAAAGAGCTTGCAACAGCTTGTTCTCATTATTTTTCTTAGGTCAGAATTAGAAAAAAGTAAATCCTATTTTTTAATAAGTTTTGATGGCATCAAAAAGCTTCACATTTATAAATAAGATTTTTATACAAAGCAACATGCTACTGACATAGTTTTCTCTTGCTACTATCAATTATTCTCGGGACTCATGTTGTATGTTAAGGAAGGAAGTATTAAGATTTCTTCCTCATTCCTAAATTTTCAGAATATACTCTAGGCCTTGAAGGAAAGGGAAACAGTCATTCAATACTTAACACTGAGTAGTACAATATTTGAAATATATCTATGGTAGTGGCCTAAACAAGAGCAGCAAGGGACCAGACATATAGTTCTACCACTCAATAGAAATAGTTAAATTGTATATTTCCCCTTCATTAATACTGTCCAATTTTAAAATGAGAGATTACCTTTGCAAGGCAGCAACTATTGTTTCAGAATGTATTATATTGAAAATTTTTGCCACAAAGTTACCTACTAGACTACAGTACTTTAAAACACAGTTGTTCAAGTCATGGGCAAGGAAAACAAAATCAACAGGACAGATTATTGTCAGAAGCCATTCCTGTGGAGCATTCCTGCTATGCACATAGAATTGAAACTAAAAACAAAGAAACAACCTAATTGCACCTAGGGGGAGACACCTTGTACTTCAAGTGCTCATGACTAGGGGAGTACAGGAAACAGACAGGAATAATAACCATAAGTATCCTCACAGAAAAAATGAACAGAGACAAAACAGTGTTGGCATTTTAAATCAGATACAAAATCCATTGTTCCTAGACACAAAATAAGTTAATAATGTTCCACATTTATTTTTTTACCTCTGTACAGCTCCTTTAATAGTCTTTGATTTCAAAACTAAAATCCTCAGTGTTTTGTGTATCTTCAAAAGGCACATACACGTTTTTAAAAGGGGCCAAGTGGAACTTAGCATCACATTAGTCGTAAGTCCTTGGTCAACTTGCTTCCAGTTCAAAACAAACCACATTTTTAATAAGCACCAAATACCAAACTACTGCCTTGATTCTCTAAAGCAAATTTTCCACAATGTTCCTAATTCAAGTATTCATCATACTGTGTAACTGAACTTGTCCAGATTTCTTATTATGTGAAGGTTAATGTGCTATTATTATAGGCAGTCCGAAAACAGTGAAATCCTTACAACTTTATGAATCCCTAAATTATCCTTGTTACAAAAAGAAGTCAAGAGGAAATATTCTGGGGTTACAGTATTTCCTCAAAGATAGTTTACTACTTCTGATCACTTTTTAAAATAAACAAAAATGCTATTAAACAAGAAGTTCCTTACTAACTTTCTTTTTTTGTTTCGTTTTGTTTTTTGAGACAGTCTTGCTCTGTTGCCCAGGTTGGAATGCAATGGTGTAATCCCAGCTCACTGCAGCCTCCGCCTCCCAGGTTCAAACAATTCTCCTGCCTCAGCCACCCAAGTAGTTGGGGTTACAGGTATATGCCACCATGCCCAGCTAATTTTTTGTCTTTTTAGTAGAGATGGGGTTTCGTCATGTTGGCCAGGCTGGTCTTGAACTCCTGACCTCAGGTGATCTGCCTGCCTAGGCCTCCCAAAGTGATAGGATTATAGGCGTGAGCCACCGCACTTGGCCTATTTCTTAACATTTCTTAGTAGTCAGAACTAGCCATTATGTAGAAAGTTGGAAAAGGGGATGTCCACAGTAGAAATTTTTTATTTTATAGATGCCACCTAAATTGCTGGTTATATTGAAAAGACACTTTACCTCTGTGAATAAAACAAGTGTTTCCTTCTCACTCAATTTCTTGGATTGGGCCTAATTTATTTTTTATATTTCAAAAATCTTTCATTAATAATTATTCCATTAGGGTTTAGTAACTACAGACTCATTTACTAATGATTTACTATGATACCCTAAAAATAGAGAAAAAACCCTAGAATATGAGCGTATGCAAGTAAGTGCAATTTAATATATGAATTGCACAAAAATTTTAAACAAGCTTTAAAAATATCTCTAAAAGGAGGCTTAAAGTTAATTGCTGTAGCCTCCTGTCATCCACAGAGAAGACAAAATTTTAAAAACATCAAACATACTCAAAAACAGGCAAGCTGGAAAGATAAACAACATGACAGGATTCCCAGTTTAAGTCAAATTCCTCAATAAAACAATAAATGCCCATGTATTTAACTGGCCATTAATGGAATAAATCAGAATTTTTGTAAAGGTTTCAGAAATTCTGATAATAAGTAACATTAAATTATTACAGAAAAACACAAAACAAATTCAGCAGCTCTACAAATGCTTTCTAAGTAGATAACGTGTTAAATGTGATGCCAAGATAGTCAATTTATGAGACACTGTTTTCTTCTTAAAACAATTAAGCTAGCAAATTTAACCCATTTTTCACCCTATCTACTCATCTCCAACTTTAGCCCTTTGAAACATGTCTGTATTTTAGCTTAAGAAAATTTTCATGCCACTTCCCAACCTACAGACAGCTCCACAGGTATCAAAAACCAAAGTGCAAATTCATGGAGTTTTACCATTCCATTACGGACAGTCTAAACAGCCACAGAACTGAAAAGCCTTGGCATACAGTGGTGAACACGATGAAGAAATAAAACATGTAGCTTATTTTTGGTCCTTTGTTCCTGTCCCCTTTTCCTTCACAGTCCATTTCAAAATATGTGCTTGATTTCAGCAATTCAGACCCAAGCCTGTCCAGTGGTCTGGTACCATTAGGAAATACTTGTCCATTGCCTCACAAAACCTAGTCCTGTACAACTCCGGAGACACCACTGTTGGCATTTTACCTGAGATTATGAAAGAGAAAAGGGGGAAAAAGCTGTTATATAATTGATTGGGCAACTGAAGTCAACTGACCATGTTCTTTCATATAAACTGCCATAAAGATACACATGCAGAAGCAGTCTGAGTGGGCAGGAAAGGTTATCTGCTGTGCCACATGCCATGGGACAAAGTCCTACCTGGTACGAGTTTCTGTTTAAAAAGACTAGCTCCTGCCTAGAGATGAGCGATGTCTAAGAGCACAAATGAGGCTAACAGTGCTTAGAGAACTTGAAGTCTCAAGTGTTAATTAAAGACAATCTCTTATTCAGAACATCTGGCTTTTTAAAAAATCTTTTTGAGAACCTCTGACATTTTAACACAAATTTACACCCAATATTTCCCCACCTATATAATTCTCATTATTGTTTGGTCACTTTAGAAATGACAATGAAATCAATGATAACCACTTATTTTTTACAACTAAAAAAAAGAATCAGTATCCACTTTTAAAATTTTAACTGATAAGAAATACATGTGAACAATTTAAACAAAACAAAAATTCTCACCTTGTCCACCTAAAATTCCTGTTGATTTCACAACCATCTCAAGCTTTTTGTCCCATGTAAATGTTCGAATATAATCTGGGGGGTAGAAGGAGTGAAATTAGCAATAAAGCTATGTTAATAAATATAATCAAATGACAACAGCAATGACTATTACTACTACTTCTATGACAGTTAACTTTTATTGAGTGCTAACAATGTGCCAAGTGCTGTTCTCAGGGTTTCTCCACACTAATTTGTTTAATCCTCACAACAATCACAAAAGGCCTCATTTATGTGACTTTTTGAATTCACATATTTTTGGTAGAGATAATGAAAATGAGGAAACTGAGTAGAAGAGACTAGAATAAAAAACTTATTTTTGAAATTTCAAATGAAAGTTTGTGAAAATATTCAATAAGATATTACTAGACCAGGTTCAATAGAATCTTTAAAATTTGACTCTGACTTCAATCATGAAATATAAGCAGGGTACTCATTGACTTACCTATAATTCCAACTACTAGCTCATTGCTAGTATCATCTCGCCCAACCAGCAAAGAATAATCTATAATGAGGTGGCTAGAAAGGAAATGGGAGTCACTATGGATCGAGGTTCTCAGCACAGCTTTGGAATGAGAACGAATATATAGAGGGTTGTCTCGAACCATCTTTAGGAGATTTTCGTCCAGCAGGACCACATCACAACTCTCTTTTCCAGTGTCAGTTTTTACATTCCGATTCCTAAGAGAGCCCTTCAAATCAAAAACCTAGTAGAAAGAAAATGCTTTGTCATTTATGTATAGGTTGCCACAAATGATTAGTTAATGTAAGTAAATAAAAAAGGTAGACTCCTTATAGTCACTACCATTACATACACTCCAAAGTTTAACTGAAAATTGAATCATAATTTTTAAGTTTTTAAACGCATGGTGGTATCATTGTACAGTACATAAAATACACAGTAACACAATTCTATCATTTAAAATTAACACCTAGGTACTCAATTACTGAAACGTTTCCGAAATACACTGGCCAATTTAATCAACTTCAAGATACATTAACAAGTAACTCCAGAAATATATCATTGGATCACAAAACAGGGTTAAAAAAAAAAAAAGAGAGAGATGCAAATAGTCTTAAGAAACATAGTTTTGATACCAAACTCTGGACAATTACTTACGGCAATGTAGAAGAGCATAACACAGGAATATTTGGGTGGTAGGAAAAGCAATGCACTCAAAGGACACGGGACTTGAGTACCAGGACCAGTACAACCTGTAGTATATTCTACAGACCAATGCTGGTCAGTTGCTCCTGGCTCACTACAACATTAGGGAACTAGTGCCAGAATATAAATCAATTACATTATTAAGTATATTGTTTAGTTCAGCTGACATTTTTCTCATAGAAGGTGTTCTCAATGAAGAAAGCAGTGAACTGAATTACATTCTAGCACACGTTCCTTATCTTATCATAGACTGGAAACAGTTCAAGGACTAGCTCTTTGAACAGTACTGTTTTAGAATCTAGACTAACCTGAGTCTAGGAATAACTGAGTGATTTTAATGAAGTACTTAATTTCTGTATGCCTCAGCTTCTTAATCTTCAAAAAAGATGCGGGAAGTAGATCTGCCTTCTTATTCTACCAATTCTGTGATTTTAGAATATTGGATATGCTGTATTTTAAGACCACTCCACAAGAATAATTCCTCTTCATTCTTTCTCCAAGGCTGAGCAAGTCAAAAGTTAAATATGGCCTAGTAACCAAAGTTAAATATTTACTATAAAATAAGATGTTACTCTCTGATTCACTATATTTAAGAACCAAAGGTACAAAAGGTTCCAGTAGCTAAATGCTTCACATAGTCCAATACCCTTACCTGTGCCATCTTTCTCCCGTAGAAAAGATTTTCCATGACAAGGAGATCTAACTTCTTCTCAGTGTTGTTCTGAGAGTTCTTATAACCAATTCTGTAAACTCCAAGAATTTTGGCCAACGCCGTGGGCCTCTAATCAAGAGAAGGTCAAAATAAATTCTTATCAAAAAGGGTTATTTATAATTTAATACCAATATAAGGATTATCCATGTAATAACTGAACATAATTTTCTATTAATATGACCAAAGGACTTTGAAAAAAACTCAAACTCTTGAATCTCAGAAGTGAGTACAGCAGCAATGCCAATAAAAATATTAGATCCTTAACATTCTCCCAAGGAATAATCCTTCAGTTGATTAAATTCAAAAACTTCATTATGACATGTAATTTCCCCCAATACTACGTAATAAACCATGATAACTTCAAAAAAAAAAACCCAAAACTACGTAACTCTTTCATGATTCTAAGATGGCAGTTGGGATGGGGTGGGGGGCACTGGTGGCTGCTCAATGACAAGTGGGCAAACCTGGGCCATTGGCTGCCTCTCTTTCTAGCTAAAGGAAGCATCCCCTTGTTTCTCAATACACGTTTCAAATTTCAGTCTCAGCAAAATTACCAACTACTGAATGTGCACCTAATTTCATCCAGTCTTAATGTCTTAAGTGATTTTTCATATAAACTAATTAAAGGCAACTTGCTCAAGATCACTTGGTTCCTCACTAACAAACGCAGGAAATATATAGTTTAAGATCTCTGAATCCTATAATACCTCAATAGCATAACAGAGATCAATTTGTGTCCTGCATATATCTTACCACAGAGAAAACTGCCATTAGGACTGTTACAGTTTGGATGTTTGCCCCTGCAAATCTCATGTTGAAATGTTATCTGCAATGTTGGAGGTGCGGCCTGGTGAGAGGTATTTGGGTCATGGGAGCAGAACCCTCATGCATGGCTTGGTGCCCTCCTTGCAGTTTAATAAGTTCTTGCTCTGAGTTCACACAAGATCTGGTTAGTTAAAAGAATGCAGCACTTTCCCCCACCCCCAACCCCGCTCTCTTGCTCCGTCTCTCACCATGTGACATGCTGGCTCCCCTTGCCTTCCACCATGACTGTAAGCTTCCTGAGGCCCTCACCAGAAACAGACGCTGCCAGCACTATGCTTTGTATACACAGCCTGCAGAACTATGAGCCAAATAAACCTCTTTTCTTTACAAATTACCCAGCCTCAGGTATTTCTTTATAGCAACACAAGAATGGACTAACAGAAAGATTCAGGATGTGAAAAAAGCCACCAAACTTTGATTATAGACCATGGTTTTAGATTTCTACCTTTTGTTGAACAGCATTTGTAATATAATTGAAGTAATGTGGTGCAAAGTCGAGGAAGGACTGGACTTCCAGACGAGGCATTTGCTTCAAAATAAATCTATCATCTAAAAGGCAGAAATTTTATGTGTTTACTCAATCACAATATATACTGTAATCTATAACACATCATTCCAAAGATCCTAAATGATTAGGTTGTTTTATGATTTTAAGGGGAATTTTCTAATGTCACAGTGAAAATTTTGATCAGAACACAATTCTCAATTAACTGAAGGGATCCTGTGGATTTATATAGTCAAAAACCCTCAACTTTTGTCAATAACACATCTAAGTTCAGTTCTAGAAGATCTACTTTTTAAAACTACTAAATAAAACTTTATAAACACCTCTGTTAAAACTAGTAAGTCATAGTTATGAAAGTTCTTATTAAGCAATATCCTTCCTGCTGCATTTTCTGAGGCAAAGAGATGAAGACTACTGAACCAATCAATAAACGATGAGAAAGGCTCACCCTCAGTTGCATAGAAGGCAGCTCCTGATTTGCCTCCCCGGGCCTGCCAGGGTGATGAGTGGGAGAGGGAACGAATGAAATCTTCCTCACTGCTGTCCAGAATCACTTCACGCATCTTATGAAACTCTCCCGCATAGTAGAGCCGACAGTAAAACTTGGCATTAGCATCTGAAAATTCTATAAACAACAGAAGTTTTTTTAAAAAGCTTTATGACTCAGAAAATATCTTTCCTCCTCTGCTCCCTCACTCCCTACCCTGGCCAAATGCAACCACTTAAGTTTCTTCATGATGGCATTTTGCATGTTAGATCCAAATCCCTATTTATCACAATTTTGTTAAACTGATCTTCAGGGGGAATTAAAGAACATCGTATGACCATCCTTACATACTTTCCAAAAAAAGAGAAAAAAATAAAAATCACATAAAAAAAGACTCAGTTCTAATTTTACATTTGTTACCTACCATATTAACATCATTGTACTTTTATAGTAATTCTTAATAAATATCTTAAAATGTACTGTACATATTATTCTGGATAATACGTTTCTGGCACACATATACACAATTCTAAATGCAATTGTCAAAATTCTGTGGCTCTAGATTACATAATAAGTAAATGTTTAACTATTAGAAATAAGAGCATAATTTACAAATTATACTTTTGATTAAATTTCTTTATAAATTTATATTTTATAAACTGTTGATTAAATATACCTCATGTCAGCATAAAGACTTAATATTCATTTCAAGAACTGGGACATTTATTTAGTATGAAGCTAGAATTCTCAAATAATTGAGATGGCTCAACTGTAGTCCCTCTCCCCAAACCAATGATATAATATCTCATACTTACGAAGTTCCACATGAGGATTTATGAGTTGCTTCTTTTGTGTATCTCCTCCATCTACTTCATCTAAAAGGTTTAATATCATTAGTAAAGCCAAGGTTTTGAGTAATTATCAGTTCATTTTGTCCTTTCCTTTTTCCTTGATGTAACAAAAAAACTTAGCAAATTAAAAGTAAAAATATCCTACTCAAGTCACTATCAAGCAAGCATAAGATATACAATTAAACTGTCTAAATGATTACAATAAAAATGTATGTTTTTTGGAATTTCAGTTTTTAAATTAGAAAAATAGAGAATTTAGGTTGAATACTTTTTCTTACAACTGAATGATTCCTACAGTGGCAATATAGTAACTCAGTTCTTATAACAAGAACTTCCATGGCTTCTTTATTATGACTATTTTCCCCATGTGTGTAGAATAATGTTTCCCCAATAGTTTGCAATGCTTTATCATGTACTAAGCTATATAAAATATGCATAAAATATTATTTTATAAAACATTTTAAAACATAAAATTATATACTAGTTACATAATATATAACTTTATTAGCCTATAACATATATAATTATATAACATACATAATTAACATATAATACAATTATATATTAATATACTTAAAACATATTTTTATACATAAAATATACTAGAATCTGTCAGAGCTATTTTTTTATATGTGACTGACTTGCTTTGCAAGCCTACTACTTTCTGTTTAATTATTAGAGATTTAAAATACATCTTAATATCTAGAAGAACAAATAGTCCCCTAAGTTTCACATTTCAAAATAATTTTTGAAGCATCTACGCCTTCCAAGGATCCCATTATAAACAGCTACAGCCCAATAGCAAGCAGCCTATAGAATACTAAACAGATATCTTAATTACTAGTCAAAATTTATTACAGCAGTTGGTTTTTTTGTTTGTTTGAGATAGAGTCTTGCTGTCACCCAGGCAGGAGTGCAATGGCGCAATCTCGGCTCACTGCAACCTATACCTCCTGCGTTCATGCAGTTCTCCTGCCTCAGCCTCCCAAGTAGTTGAGATTACAGGCATGCGCCACCAGGCCCGGCTAATTTTTTTATTTTCAGTAGAGATGGGGTTTCTCTATGTCGGCCAGGCTCATCTCCAACTCCTAGTCTCAAGTGATCCGCCCGCCTCAGCCTCCCGAAGTGCTGGGATTACCATACTGGGCCCAGCAGCTGCTATTTTTTAAAACTACTAATTCACGGACTAACCCAGAGGTCACCAAACTATTTCTATATAGAGGCAGAGCAAATATTTCACTCTGAAAAAGTTCCAACTACTCAACTTGCCAATATAAAGTGAAAGCAACCAGATGATAAGTAAATGAATGGGTCTGTTTCCCAATAAACGTTAATTTACAAAAACAGGTCATCAGAGTCTGCCTATTCCTGATCTAAACCCATACCCAAACACAATGAGGTAGATACACACACACACACACACTTTTTTTTTTTTGGTAGAGACAGAGGTCTCATTTTATTGCCCAGGCTGGTCTCAAACTGCTGGCTTCAAGTGATCCTGCCGTCTCAGCCTCCCAAAGTGATGGGATTATAGACATGGGCCATCTCACCCAGCATTAGACATAATTTTTAAATGTCAAAATGAAAGGGGACATAAATAGCTGCAACTTTACAGGGACTTGAAAAGAAAGAAAACATTTGAGGGAGTAGTGGAATGAAAACATTTGAGTATATAATATGAGTTACATATTAAGACAAATGTTTTTACATGTGGAATGTCACATCAACCTTGGAAGACATTGTTTTTGCCACTTTACACCTTATGGAAACTAAAGATTTCTGATTCTACCACACAGTACACGATGGCAGTGAAATCTGAAACTAGTTGGACTCTCCCAGTGCCATGCTTTTTCCACTCTACCACACTGACAAGTGAGAACAGAGGGAATGCCCCAGTTTCAGCACTAAGAATTATCTATTTAAGGCTATAAGAAATATATGCAACTAAAATAAATAAATCAAAGCATAGAATAAGCACATTTACTCTTCTTTAACACACCTTGAGGCTCAACGCCTTGATTCTCGGTCCCCTCCTTGCCCGTCTGCCCAACCTGGTAGTAAGCACTATCTGCTCCACGTAAGGTCTCTCTCTTCTGGGAAGAGAGATCGGGGCTTTTCCCTGCTGTCCCTCTGAAGAAGGACAACATTCCAGAAGCCTTTTTGGCTAAAAATAAGAAGTAACATATTAATTTTAAGTACAGGTCACTACAGATGAAAAATAAAAATTTTCAGCTCATTTCTTTGTTAGTTGTAACCACTATATGAAGCTAATCAATCTGAGTAATGCAGATACTTTTGTTTGCACATTGTCCCTTCATGTTGTTACTTATTGTTTCACATGTTGTTTTTGCGTAATCAAGCACCCTTTTTAACAAAAACCCCTATTAATAAAAACATAAAAAAAGATAGAAGGTTAACACTCAGCTAGATTAATATAAAAATATGGGGAATTATCTAGAAAGCCTTTCAAAAATATCTTTCAAAGGCAGTCACAGCTTAAGCAACAAGATTATATTAGGGCTGAGTTCTTACAGTATTGCAATATAGTTAACTAAATGAACACAAAACAATTTCACAAGCTACAAGAATTCAGTTAAAGGTAACATCTTTGTGTCATTTGTGTTCCTACAGTTTAACACAGGAAAATATAAGATTTCCTTTTTAGCATCTTTCAAAAAATAAAAAAGGCCATCAAACAGCCAAGAATTTACTAAAGCTTGCTCTATACTTTTACTCCTAGTTTTGAGCTTCATTCATCATACTATTAATATGATTCTAATTCTTGCAAATTTACCATTTACAAAACTCACAGAAAATGTCAATCATAAATGTGCTTACTTGGGTAACAGACACTAGTATTGCCTCTTTAATATCCACTCCTACCTGGTTCCCCACCAACAGAATGACAACTTAGGGGAAGAGGGGAGCGGGGTGGGGTGTGTAACTATGTGTACAGCACCAGGAAAGGATCATGATTTGTATAACCCAACCGGGACAATGCTGCTCCCTACTTTCTCTGTCTCTTTCAGTCAGGAGTGGCCATGAGCCTCAGTTCTGACCAATGAGACTGACTAAAGGAGGAGCCTCTGCTTTCCTAATGAAAGAGAACAGCTGCAGCTTGCAACACCCTTGTTTCTACCTCAAATGCAAACAAAAATGGAACACTTTTAACCATGAGGAAAACTTAAAGGAATCATAGAGAAACTATTCCCCTAATGTTATAACAATGCTGAGCAGCTAAACAAATGCCAGCAACTGCCAACCTCCAGGTTTGGTTATTTTAGAAAAATAAGCTGTCATTTGTTTAAATCCTTACAGTTGAATTTTGTGTTACTTGTAGCTGAATGTGTTCCTGACAAAGTCAGAGAAACACAAATTCAAATCCCAGCTCCAGCACTGTCAAATCTTGAACAAGTTACTAAATCTAAATTTTAAGTTCCTTCTTGAAAAATAAGGATATGTCAAATAATTCTTATGTGGTTACTAGGGGGATTAAAGGAGGGAATGTATGAAAATTTATTTTCATAGTGCCAGTAATACTGTAAAACTAGAAAGGAAAAAAATGTATCTTGCATCTTAGGTTGTATATTTTAAACTGAAAGCTCTTCTAGGAAGCAGATTCTCCTTTTTGCATAGACCAAAGAGCTTCTAAAAGTTTCTAATTCAATACCTTGAACTTACACTTGAGACAAGAATCAACGAAGAAAAGCAAAACACCTATAAAGAGGGCATACAAAAATATCTAAATTTGTATTTCAGAGATCATAAGTAGTAAATCATTGCCAGATAGTACTTATTTGTTTTTATGTATTTTCTTTTTCAAACCATAATTATAGGTAAATCTAATTATAAATATTCCTCCATGTGTAATCTTACTTGGTTGTGGTTCTGTTTCTGTTGTACGATTTGTCTGTCCTCCACTCATTTCAGGTAATCTGATAGGGCTGCTACTCTTTGGTCTGCTATCTGAAGTACTAAAATGAAAAGAAAAAAAAGAAAAATTTAGTTTTATACAAGTCAAACAGAAAATAGTAAGTACTCTACACTAATTACGCTGTACACTGATTTACTTCCTACCTAAGCCCACCTACAATATCAAAAGTCTGATTCATAATTTACATAAACACAGGCTAGAACACAGAAAAAAAAGTCTGAAATATCTACTGGACTTAAAGTGAAATGCTGTAACTATAAAAATGTATGGAGGAATACATTATGTTTCCCAAGTCCATTAACACTATATCAGCACCCATAAATCAAACAACTACAGAAAATATCAATTCCTTTCTCTCACACTAGTTATCACAATGACAATTCAGATAAAACTATAATGTTAGTAGAGATGGAAACTCTATTTCAGTAAGAATCACAATAATGAGCATGTGACAATTTCTGTCTAAAAGTCTAAAATACTGAACTTGCCAAAATAACTGGTTTGGGTTTGGTTTTTGAAGTATTAGGACCTTTATTTATTATAAACAATTCACAGATACTTTGAATTGCCAAGTCAAGCAGGAGCTTACCAATTTTACAAGTTATTATTTTTTAAATAAAAACACCTTTTCATTTTTTTCAAAAATGTCCTTAAATCTGCAATATACATTTAACTGCTATTGCAATTATCATAAAACTGCATCCTGAGGGACTGTTTAAGTTCTTTTGCTATATTTGAGCTTTGTTGTCTCAATTATTGGCTGAAATATGAGTGCCACTATCTGAATCCTAGAAATTTTTATGATGATAAATGCTATAATAAAACTGAAGTACAAGCATATAGAAAATGATAACATAACTAAATTAAAATAGTTTCTACTCAATCATGAATCACCTATTTGTTGGAAGCCCTTCTTCGGCACTGTTCCACTGAGTCGCTTTAGACAATTCCTCTAAGGCATTTCGGTATTCTTTACAACTTGGGGTAGAAATAGGTTGAAAAACGTTAAACATTAACTTCTTCTTTAAAAGTAAATCATGTTTTAGAGTAAGTTTTGCATTATAGAAGCACAATCATTATACGTTTCCATAATTAAATAATTTTGGTTAACTAACAAAAGCAATCAAGTAGAAGCTTCATGAGGAAGGTCAATGTCTTCATAGAAGGTAATACAAAATACGACCCACTGACTCATCAACCAGTATCAATATCCTCAACAAAGATTTTAAAAGCCTACTTACTAATATTTAGATCAAATGACTTCAGGGATTGAACAGGTAAAAGTTTGAAGCCTCAGTGTTGAGTACAATAGAGAAAAAAAGAACTTGAGAGTGCTTTTCTACTTAACATACTAAACTTTAAGGGAAAAAAAATGTTTAATGTTCTATTAACCAAAAAGAAAAAAAAAAAACCTGACTCTTAGGTTAGCAGTTTAGGAACCCTGCTTTAGATAAATGTCATGCAACAAGGGAGGCATGTTAGGATGTATTGTTTTTCTAAGACATTGAAAAAAGATGATCTCAGCTAGAATCCTTGCTTCCTAATAGTACAAAAAATATTTTTGATTTGGTTGACTCTCTTACCTTTCTTACCTATTAATATATTATGACTATTAAATAAAGTGAGAAGCTTATATTATGTTCACAAAGGCCAAAGGCAAAGGTTAAAAATGTTATCATATGGAATCTTATAAAGGAAAAAAATTCCTCATTATCTACACAGTAAACTCTAAACTGCATAAAGGCAGAGGCATGTAAATCTATCTTATTTACTCCTGTACATCCAATATCTAAGTATATCACATTTTGTAAACATTCAAATATTTGTTGAATAAATGGACTCCCTGGAACCACCATCTAACAAGAAAAATTAAAAACTGTAATGCCTTCCAGTGGGAAAAAATTGCTTTAAACATCTTAGATTCTATTTAAACTAAGTTGAGCTACCACCAAGATATTCTTAAGATTTAAGGCTGGGCGCGGTGGCTCGCGCCTGTAAGCCCGGCACTTTGGGAGGCCGAGGCGGGTGGATCACGAGGTCAGGAGATGGAGACCATCCCGGCCAACATGGTGAAATCCTGTCTTTACTTAAAATACAAAAAAAATTAATGGTGGCGGGCTACTTGGGAGGCTGAGGCAGGAGATCGGTGTGAACCCCAGAGGCGGAGCTTGCAGTGAGCCGAGATCACGTCACTGCACTCCAACCTGGGCAACTGAGCAAGACTCTGTCTCAAAAAAAAAAAAAAAGATTTAAAAGCTTTGCCCTTTTAGACATACTATATATTTTTACAGTGGATATAGCTTTAAGATATATGATAACTGTATAAACTAAAAAGTCAGAAATGTCTACGGAATAAGGCATAAGAACAGCATTGCAGTAGTCCCTCCTCATCCATAGTTTCACTTTCCATGGTTTCAATTACCCACAGTCAACTGCAGTCCAAAAACATTAACATATTTAGAAAGAGAGAGAGCACATTCACATAACTTTTGTTGTAGTATATTATTATAAAACTGTCCTATCTTATTGTTGTTGTTCATCTCTTATTGTGGCTAGGCTAATTTATAAATTTAACTTTATCATAGGTATGTATGTACAGGAAAAAACATAGTATTTATAGGGTTCAGTACTATCTGTAGGTTCGGACATCCACGGGGGTTCTTAGAACATATCCTCAATGGGTAAGAGGTGACTGCTGTTTTCTAAGTAGAAAAATTTTACCTCGTATGTAGGGTAGTAGAAAATGAGTGAATGGTACAAAAAAGATATTCAGATTGTACAAGGCAGGATGCTCCAAGTACTATGTCAACAAGTAAACTGAGAAAAGGGATACAAGGGAAAACATATTTTAACAGAATGGACAGAGGATTCAAGGCTCAGTAAATAACTTGCCAAGTCAATTTAGTTATTAGGAGCTTACTTAGGAATCATCCTATACTTCATTATTTGGGTTCAGAGAAGATTTTTATGCACAAAAAGAACAAGCTGCCAGGCGTGGTGGCTCATGCCTGTAATTCCAGCACTTTGGGAGGCTGAGGTGGGTGGATCACCTGAGGTCAGGAGTTCAAGACCAGCCTGACCATTATGGTGAAACCCCGTCTCTACTAAAAATACAAAAATTAGCTGGGCATGGTGGCGTGTGCCTGTAGTCCCAGCTACTCGGGAGGCTGAGGCAGGAGAACTGCTTGAACCCAGGAGGCAGAGGTTGCAGTGAGCCGAGATTGCACCACTGCACTCCAGCCTGGGCAACAGAGTGACATTCTGTCTCAAAAAAAAAAAAAAAGAACAAGCTATCACGACTAAAGAACATATATTTTTGCTTATATTTAATCATTTTGCTTTATGTGAAAGATTCCAAAAATAAGGAATAGACATACATAAAATACATAGATATCATCATAAGTCAAAGTCCCATGAATAATACCTGAGAGCAAAAGCAATGATGGAGCTGGGTTCCTTCTCGCAGACTGCAATGGGCACTCGTTCGTGTTCATACATTAAGTAGTGTTTATCTGGATCACTATGCAAATTTTTAAAATACATAAGTTAACTAAGTACTCTAGAGTTAAGAATATAATTAAGAAAGCCAAAATGTATGCAGATATGATAACCTGAATCATTAGGAAAGAAAAAGATTTCAAGAGAAAGTTTTTGAAGGCAATTAGAAAATTATCAGAATTAATTAGGTTTCAAATCAGAGAGTTCTGCAATAGTCACTCCAAACAAACCTTTCCATACTGCCAAGACTCTGGCCACAATAATCTCAAAAAGAATTTAAAATGAACAGCAGAAGTCTAAGATATTTTGTTCCATTATAAGCTAGAGAGAAAAAGTCTTCTAGAAATTGTGGAGAAGACATACTACTAGTTCAATAATAAACAATGCAACACAACCACTTTACTATTATCACACAAAAAAACCCAGTGTAGCTCCATTTCAACTTAAATTTTGCTCCCCTGACTCCGACCCTAACTCACCTAGGCACTGTTAGGCACAGTCATTTTTAATTTAGGTGCTACTTACTGAACACCAAACATGCCAAGGATACAATATGAAGAAAAACTATTTTTAAGGATCTTACATGTGTGAGATGTTAACAATACAATGGTGAAAAAAAAAAATTGGCACCATAGGGTTTATAGTGTAGTGGGGGTAAAGAAACAGATAATCCTATACATAAATAAATATATATCTCTGTGGTAAGTGCTATGAGGGAATTGCTACAGAATGAATGTTTGCCCTCCCAGCCCCCACAAAATTCATATGTTAAAATCCTAACCCCCAATGTTATGGTATAAGGAGGTAGGGCCTTTAGGGGGTAATCTAGGTCATGAGAGTGGAGTACTCTTGAATGGGATTAGTGTCCTCATAAAAAAGACTGGACACAGCTCTCTCAGCCTCCTTCCACCACATGAGAATACAAAGAGACAACAGCAATCTACAACCCAAAAGAGGACCCTTGCCAGAACCCAACCATGCTGGTACCCTCATCTCAGACTTCTAGCCTCCAGGACTGTAAGAATTAAATTTCTGCTGTCTATAAGCAACTCAGTCTATGGTAATTCATCAGAGCAGCATGAACAGACCAAGACAGGAATCATAAGAGCATATAATAGAAACCTACTCTGACTGGAGCAGGAGGTAAGGGGTAAGGAGTAAATTCTTCTTAGAAAGAACAGGACTGAATGATTAAAAAAGACTGTGTTTCACAAAAAGTGGTTTAGAGAGAAGAGAAACAAATAAAAAGAAAAAAACTATATTAAAAAAAAAGTTTAAAGGTCCGGGTCCAGTAGCTCAGTACTTTGGGAGACAGAGGTGGGCAGACCACCTGAGGTCAGGAGTTCGAGAGCAGCCTGGCCAATATGGTGAAACCTCGTCTCTACTAAAAATACGAAAATTAGCCAGGTGTGGTGGCGCACACCTGCAGTCCCAGTTACTTGGGAAGCTGAGGCAGGAGAATCACTTGAATCTAGGAGGCAGAGGTTGCAATGAGCCAAGATCACACCACTGCATTCCAGCCTGGGTGACAGAGGGAGACTCTGTCTCAAAAATAATAAAAATTAAAAAAATAAAAATAAATGTGAGAGCATGAACAAAGACCATAACATAAGAGGGATCCAAGCCCAATCAAGAAACTGATATATTCAGGTCTAAAGTAGAGAAAAAAGGGACCTTTTATATTTTACTGTCATGTAACATATCATATACTGTACTGTGAGTCCTAACTGTATCTTCCCAAAGATTATGAGCTCCTAAGAGTGATGACAGTTACTTACAAATCTTATTCTACATCACAGGACACTTAAACAGGCACTAAATAAAAGTTTAAATACTGATTGAATAAATATGTAAGTCAGTTAATAAAATAAAAGGCCTTATTAACAAAAATGTCCACTTTTTGGATACACTTGTTCCATAACAAGGGCAGCATTTGATAGCCACATGGGTCAACCAGTGGAAGAAAAATAAACTTTCACAGCCAGCCTATATTCTTTCCAAATTTGAGTGCACCCCATAAAAAAAAGATCACATGAAAACTTGTACAAGTCACTGTAGTTCATCATCAGTGCTAGGACAATGCCATGTCCCAGCAAATCAACTACCAACCTCATATATAACCAGCAATATGTTTTTATAATTATTAAATCAGTGGATATAGCCACATATCTTTGAAAAAAGATAAACAAACAAGTGTTTCCAGAACAAGTAATTCAAACATTTATAAGTAACACTGGCTAGTGCTTTATCCACTCATCTACTATATCATAATGATTATATATTCTACAAATTACATTGTATCAAAAGACATCTCTTTTACTAAAATGAAATAAAATTTAGGATTGAAAAATCATGCATCAGATAAATATATTTAAATATGAAGCGAGCAACTAAGGAAAAATAACCCCCCTGCTAAGAGCCACTGGTTTTAATAATACTTACAAAGGAAATGGAATAGGATTATAGCTATTTCCTGGAAGCAAATTTGCAAAGATGGCTTTCATGGTTGACTTTTCCTTCACTTGGCTGTCTGTGGATCCCAGCAAATGCCCATCAAACACATCTAAAATGAAAAATAGTCTACTTATATATTAATATTCACAGAGAATAAGAAATATAAACTGCTGACTTTGGTTCTTTTCCTTTCGGAATATGGACATATGTATACTATACCAATAACAGTTTAAAATTTCTGATCAAGGGAAAAGACCACTATGGGATAAAACAGGAAACAACAGTGAAGCATACACAGCATGGACTCCAAGGGACACTCGTTTTTTTTAAACATCTCTGAAGCACTGTGGCTATTACACCCGAGTTAAATAGCAATTTTAAAGTTAATTTCAAAGTTTATACTATAATTTAAGTAGTTACCACCTAAACAGAAAGCAAGGCATGAATCTGTTATTATGAAGCAAATATCTGTCCTTAGAGAAATGGCTGTAATTCATGTAAATCAATGATATATCTTTCAGTCTTAGATACAATGAAATATGGTAAAAGTGACTTAACCTCTACCTTCGGAACTGCTGGCTGTATCTAGCTCAGGGGGCCCTCCCACTGACTGTTCAGACATGACTTCAGGTGGTGTAGGCAATTGGAGATGAGTAGAACTGGTGGAGCTCTGGCTGGACAAAGTTGTTAAGAAGCGATCCTCTAAAGAAAAACACAATCTTAAATGAGTCATTTACATACATTAAGTCCATGTCTACCTAATATTTTTTAAATGCTCATTCATATGCCTACTTCCTAAAAGGTAGAATTTTTACTTTTTAAAAATCATCTAGGTCATGTAGCTCATGTCATAGAAATGGACACAAAAATCCAGAAAGATTATATATGACTTGACTACAATCAAATCCTGGTAGCAGTACCGCAACTGTCAACCAAGACTGACTCCTATCCAACACGCTATCCATTATACCACAATGCCTACCTAAATATTAGTTTTTAGTTTAATAGAGAATGAAATTAGGACACTCTGAGAAAGACGGCATGCGTATTCTGGGAGAGAAAAAGCAATTATAATAGAAAAATGCCAAGAATTGTAAGTTGAGCTCCTGGTTCTACAGTCTATGTAAATTTCCCCACAAAGTTTCTATGATGACACCAAGTTATTCAATGAAATACTGTGAAAGACATCTTATGTCTAGACAATATTTTAGTGACATTAAAAATGTAAATTAAACTTTACAAGATTTTTGCAATGAAACCTGGGGATTGACTTTGTAATAAGCAAAACAAATTCAATTTACTTTTTTCTGTTTTTTCTTCCCCTAATAGCAGCCTTCTTTATATTTCATGTATTTCTATAACCTGATTTATCTTATTGCAATACACTATATGATAATCTTAATCTGACAGGATTACAAGTGCTCTACAGGAAGGAAAAGAAGTCTATGAACAACAGCATCGGAAAAACTGCTCAAACAGTTTAAAACAACTTATACAATAAGAAATTTCTTTAAATCCTATGGCAAGTGATCACCAGACTCAAGAACCAACCTTTTTCTCCATTCTGAAGTCCTGGAGAAATATTCCGTGGAGATGCATCCATCGCACTTATCTGTAGAGAAGTAAATACTTTGTTCTTATGGAAAACATGAAAATCACATTCAAAAATTTTTTTAATCCAGTGAATCTTAAACTTTTTGGTCTCAGGACCCATTTATACCCTTAAAAATTACTAAAAACCCCCTTAATATTTTTAATTAGCTTTTGTTTACCTTAGAAATTTTTACCTTATTAGAAATTAAAACAGAGAAAGTTATTAAATGTGCATGAACTCATTTATAAATAATAAACCCATTAATATAAGTAACATTTAAACATGTAACATACCGATTTTCTAAAATTAAAAAAAAAATTGGTGAAAGAGTAGCACTGCTTTACATTTTGAAAAATATCTTTAATGTCTAGCTAAATAGAAAATAGCTAGATTCATATTTGGCTTCTGCATGTAATCTGTTGAGATACACCATTATGATTGAAGTATATGAAGAAAATCTAGCTTCATACAGATATGCAATCGAAAAAAAAAATAAAAATGAGCCAGGTGTGGTGGCTTACGCCTGTAATCCCAAAACTTCGGGAGGCCAAGGTGGGTGGATCACCTGAGGTCAGGAGTTTAAGACCAGTCTGGCCAACATGGAGAAACCCCATCTCTACTAAAAATACAAAAAATTAGCTGGGTGTGGTGGCACACGCCTGTAATCCCAGCTACTCGAGAGGCTGAGGAAGGAGAATTGCTTGAACTCGGAAGGCAGAGGTTGCAGTGAGCCACGATCGCACCACTGCACTCCAGCATGCACGACAGAGTGAGACTCCATCTCTCAAAAAAAAAAATTTTTGCAGAGTCCCTGAAAAGGTCTTGGACTATCAGGAGTCCTTGAACCACACTTTGAGAATTGCATTCTAAATAGTAGCTCGCTTCCTGGAATTAAGCATCTAGGTATAGATATATCTATCTATCTAGATAGATAGATCGATAGACAGATAGATATATCTAGATAGATTGATATATATCTAGATAGATCTATAGATAGATATAGATCTATACAAGATTATTAGGTGTAAGGGATAATCCTAAGTATTATATCTATATATATCTATATCGATATATCTGTCTGTAAATATCTATATAGATATATCTATCTATAAATTTGTGGTTTTGGCCACTATGTTTGGGATAATCTGTCACTGAGCAAGAGAAAACTAACACAGTTGAAAAAGAACTTACGCAGTTCAAATACCTTAAGAAAAACCTCTTATTTAAGCACGGAGATTTTAAAAACAACCAAAACTGCGGAGTATAAAATAAATGAGCACCCTATTATACTCAGAGCATCCACCGACTTTCCTCTGTAGCACTTGCTGTCACCATGATGCTACCCTCAGTGATGCAGCAAACTGTAGCTTTTATAAACATTTCAAATAAATAAATTATAAGTGATCATTTTATTTCAGGTTATAACATAAAAGTAATCCAGGTCATAGTTCCTTGAAACCTCACAAATTCAAAATGGAAAACCCTACTGGATATCATTACTAAAGTACGTATTAAACTATCCCTGCTAAGTATTATAAATGAAACTAACTATATTTCTATTGATTAAGGACCAAAGACAAGACTACATTTCATACCTTGCTTTCTTCCCCTTGTCTCAGTCTTCCAGGACTTGGAGGAACTGAAGGTCTCTTTCTACCCTTCTCCTGTTGGAAAAGGTCCTGCAACCTGTGGCCAAAAGCAAAAAATATATATATATATGGTTTGTTTCTAGCCCCTTGAGTGCTGTTTATAAATTTTCTCTTTACAACTTTGAAATCACAAAGTTTTCCTATTTGGATTACCATAGTCTTTAAAGTTATATATAAATAAGAGTAAGTTTTTGTCATATCTAATTAACCAGGAGCATTTGTTGATCTCACTATAGTTGTAAAAAAAAAAATAGCAAATTATTATAAAGAAAAATACTTCTAAAAAATAAATATTTAAATAAAGGCATAAGATAAACATATCAATATACAATATATTTGAAATTGCTGGCCAAAAACCAATAGTGACTTATGGCATACTAATTCAGTTAAAAACAATTCAACAGCACACACATCTGAACAACATTGTTTCAAATTATATTAGAAACAGCATCAAAGGCTGTTCTCCTCTTTGGTTTCTACATCTTCACAAGCTACCTAAAATATAGCACATATATTTTAAAATATAAAGAGGAAAGGAAAGTGACGGGAAACAAAAGGCTCTTTAACTTGAGCACAAAATGAAACATCCATAATTTAAAATTTTTAAGTTTTAAGATATCACATTAGAACAAATGTGGCAATAATATTAAAGAAAACCAGACTGCAAAATCACACCTGTTATTCCAAGCTTGCAGCACTTCACAGAGACTTTGTTTCTTGGCAATGAGTGACTCAAAGACCGACTGCAGTTGCTGAGGGGTATCTACAGAGGAAGACATGAGCCTTGCTTGCATCTTCTCAATCCAGTTCTTGAACTCACCTTCTTCCATCTACAAGGAACAGAAACAACTTCAGGAGACAGAGACACTATACAGACATACCCCAAAAGAAACTGCTATTAAGTTAATAATTAACTTTTGAATTTTCTACCAAAGAAATAAATTACCTCTTTCTGTGCAAAAATATCTTCCATTTTTTCCTCTCTTGTTTTACTAAATGTATCAGTTTTCAAAGATGCAAGTCTTTCATCAATGGCAAGATATACCTGTGAAACTCTAACAATAGCGAGAACATTAAACACTTTAGAAAGGGTGAATCAAATTTTCTATCTCACATAAATAGAAAAAAAAGCTACATGCAAAATGTAATTGAAATTATGTTTTACCTAATTAAGAATTACATACAGTTTTGCAGAGTAAATAAGACCTAAAAGGATGTACTTCAAAATTTTAAGTTGTTATGTCTAAAAGAGTTTGGCTTCTTTTTTATTATCTTTCCATAGCGTCTACAATTTTCTTTTTGTACACCAAGCATGCATAGCATACAATTAGAAAATTTACATTTTCAAAGAAAGTAAAATGAATAAATCTGATACTTTAAAATAGCTGTAAATAAACAAAAAAGATGATAAAAGAAACTGAACTTACTTTTGAAAGAAGTCCTTCAGATCCTGAAGAAGGGACACTTTTAATGGGGCCTGACGCTTAATGAATATTTTGGGGAGTGGAACACATACTTCAAGAAGCCGAATGGGAGAATAACTGAGAAGAAAATACAAGGACCAATAGAAAATGAAAAATAGCTTAATATCTTGAATAGAGCTGTATCATGATGTTCAACTATATCCTATGAGGCATAAGAGGAAAAGTTTCTATAAAATCGTATTTTAAAACAATCACAAAAATAATTTTTAGCTGTTACAATAAATATCCTCCCCAATTCTGGAGGGATTTTGTTTTATCTTTCATTACGCTGTAGTACCATCATTTATCCCTTGAAGTTATCCTTACCTGCTGTAAAACCAAAAACGATTGTTATAAACCATCCCTATTAATAAGGAAACTAAAATACCTACAACTAATTGTAGGTATTCATTACTTTCCACCTCCTGAAGATTCTTCATGAGTCTTTGGTTTCCTTTCCACCTGAGGGTTTGTATCGACTAATAAATGCTACAACCCGACTCCCCTGCAAGGCCCTACATGCACGGTTAAAAACTCTTGCTTAAAAAAGGAAATAAGCTCTAATTAGCAAATATCTCCTGAGGGTCTATTATGTGCCAGACACTGTTTTAGGTGCTGAGGATATAACACTAACAATTCCTGTTCTCATAATTTAGGAAAAACAAGATTCAGGTAACAAACAAAACAAATACATATCAGATGTTCAGTACTATGGAGAAAAATATAGCAAGAGAAGCAGAGTGCTAGGATGGGGGAGTGTCAGGGCAGGTGAAATGTGAGCAAAGACTTGTAAGACACAAGGAAGCAACAAGCAGATATCTGGGGAATGAGCAATTCAGAGAGGGAAGAACAAGTACAAGGCTCCCAGGCAGCAACCTACCTGACATACCTGAGGCCCAGTCAGGAGGCCAGTGGGGCAGCAGCAGGATAAGTGAAGAGAGAGCAGTAGGAGGTAAGAGCAGAGAGGTCCTGGGCAGCCAGTGCAGGTAGATTAAAGGCCAGTAAGTGGACTTTGGCTTTCACTCCAGGTGAAACAGACACCCTTTGGAGTGTCTAGAGCAGAGGAGTGGCCTTAGCTGATTGCCCCTTAACAGAACCACTCTGACTGCTGTGTTGAGAAGAGGCTAAAGGGACAAGGCCAAAGGGAGACTGCTAAGGCTACTACAATAATCCAGGTGAAAGATAACAGAGGCTCAGCCCAAAGTGGTAGTGGTAGAGTTGGTAAAAAGTGCTCAGACTCTGGATATATTTTGAAGGCAGAACCTGAAGGCTGTCTCAAATTATTTAATACCACAACGGCAACTATCAATTCTTTGAACACAGACTTTTAGCTCTATCAGAAATATGTGATTATCCTTCTGATGGTTAATGTCTTGGCAAAAATTCTGACAGACTTTCAGATGCCATCAGATGCCAAAACAATGGTTAAGAGTTAGGCCAGGGCCCGACATGATGGCTCACACTTCTAATCCCCACACTTTGAAAGGCCGAGGCAGGAGAATCACTTGAGCACACTTCAAGACCAGCCTGGGTAACAGTGAGCTCCTGTCTCATATTTTTCTAAAATTTTTATATTAAAATTTTTTTTAAAAAAAGAGTGAGGCTGGTAGTAGATTGACCAAGGTTCAAATCATTACTCCACCACTTGAGAGCTCTGTAAGTGAATGATCGTAAGCTCTGTAAGTGAGGATAATAAGAACTATTTCGTAGGGTAAAGAGTAAATAAAATAATACTGAAAGTTCTTAACACAGTCTGGTCCTCTGCATTTATAAGGGTACAAATGGGGAATCCCACAAATTAATTCAATCTAGTAATGGTGAAAATGTTAAAAAATTCTTAAGGGATTATGAGATCTGAGATCATGCACAAGATTCCTAGGATTTCTTACCTGAAAGACGCCACCATCTGGTTATAGGAGAAATACTGGTGATAATCATGATGGATGGAGTGACCACAGGGCTCAGCGTTGGCTCTGCGAGTATACTGGTGCCCATAAAACCTAAGTTCAAGGTATTTTGCAAATGACATAGACCAGGACTCATTGGAAAGAGCAACAACTGGTGTTACCTGGAATTCAGCAAAAATAGTTTACCTAATCACATATTGAGAATCTCTTTTTCAAAAAATAACATTTTCTTTTTTTTTTTTTTGAGATGGAGTCTCGCTCTGTCACCCAGGCTGGAGTGCAGTGGCTCGATCTCAGCTCACTGCAAGCTCCGCCTCTCAGGTTCAGTCCAT
Source organism: Pan paniscus (assembly GCF_029289425.2). NCBI lineage: Eukaryota > Metazoa > Chordata > Mammalia > Primates > Hominidae > Pan > Pan paniscus. The sequence continues at coordinate 110,942,971 of NC_073262.2, read as the reverse complement.
TCTCCTGCCTCACCCTCCTGAGTAGCTGGGACTACAGGCACGTGCCACCACGCCCGGCTAATTTTTTGTATTTTTAGTAGAGACAGGGTTTCACGATGTTAGCCAGGGTGGTCTCGATCTTCTGACCTCGTGATCCACCTGCCTCAGCCTCCCAAAGTGCTGGGATTACAGGTGTGAGCCACCACACCCAGCCAACATTTTCTTTTCTAATACAAACGTTAATATATACTGACTGCAGAAAACTGGGAAAAGAATGAGAAAGTTCAAAGGTGGGTGGACTTGGGGGTGGTGGAGGAGAGCAGCATTACCAATAAATCCACCAACAACATCAATATACTAGTATATGTTTATTTTTGATGTATTTATATATATATATACACACACACATATACATATATACATACATACATGGACACACACACAGCCAGTATATTTGTAAATAAAAACTCCTATAGTTTCATAGTCTTTTACTTAGCAATATATTGTGAATATTTTCCCACATAAAATATTCTTGCTCAACTTTTCAAATGGCTTCAGAGTATCTGGACATGTATTGAACCAATCCTTACTGATGTGCCTTTAAGACATTACAAGTTTTTCCATACTGAGATGATGTTCTGATGAACATCCTTGTATATACATATTTACAAATATCCACAATTATTCCCGTGGGATAAATTAATAAAGGTGGGAATTGGTAAGTCAAAGGGCATAAACATTTATATGATCTTTGATAATTTTTGCCACATTATCTTCCAAAACAAGTGCACCAGTGTATACAGTCTCCAACAATATTTAAGAATATCAATTTCCCCCACTTTCTTACCCAATCCTAGGAATCAGAATTGAAATTTTTGAAATGTAACCTCCTAAAGAAAAAATTTTAAAGAGATTTTACTGATTTATGCTTATCTGACTACTAATGAATAACATTTATTTGTTATTTGTTTAGTAGCCATTTGCATTAAATTGCATTGTCATGTCCTCTGCCCATTTTTCTATTATCATGGCTCATAGAAATTTGGTATTACATATATTTATGTTTAGTCATAGATGTTGTATTTTTCCTTGACACTAGAAGTTTTTCATTTTAGTGTAACAAAACTTACCTTTTCCTTTCTAGCATAAAAAAGCAGAAGTTTTTGTTTCAAAATAAAGTGCATATAGCAAAGCATGTAAGTCATAAAGATCAAATTTAAGTTATTCATTTAGTACCATGGTCAGTCTACCCAGTTAACATATTCTACAACAAACTATTACCAGCTAACTAATAGGAACTAAAGTCGGTAAGAACAATTATGAAACTAAGACTGAGAATTGCTAGAAATAATTTTATGTCTGTATGTTTGCTGCTGCAGGTGCAACTTTGATTTTGCCCTTCTCTACCACTGATTAATGTAGGTCGTGCTATTATTTTATATATAATTCCCATATGTGCCTTCCAAAAGCACACTTTGAAATAACCCAATTAAGGCCAGGCGCTGTGGCTCAGGCCTGTAATCCCAACACTTTGGGAGGCCAAGGTGGGCGATCACCTGAGGTCAGGAGTTTGAGACCAGCCTGGCTAACGTAGTGAAACCTTGCCTCTATTAAAAATACAAAAATTAGCTGGGCATAGTGGCGCATGCCTGTAGTCCCAGCTACTCCAGAGGCTGAGGCAGAGAACAGCTTGAACTCAGGAGACAGAGGTTGCAGTGAGCAGAGATCACACGACTGCACTCCAGACTGGGCGATAGAGCAAGACTCTGTCTCAAAAAAAAAAAAAAAAAGAAAGAAAGAAAGTACCTAATTAAGGTAATAAGTTAAATTTGGAATATTTTATCCAGATTGCAAGCAGTCTGGATAAAAATCATATATTAAAAAAAACACAATATTGGCACCAAATTTTTGCCCCAGAGTTAGAAAAGTAAAGAAAGGCACAAAGAAGAAACAAAACACATGTCCTTTTCTCAAGAACATGCATAAAAACCAATAGAGATCAATTTCAACATGGTCTCATCTGTATGTGAATAGAAATGCTCATATAGGCTCGAATTTATTATACAAATATCCTAATATACTGCAGTTATTGCTTTACAAGTCTGTCTCCTCCCCTAGAGAACAGAAGTCATTCCTTATTCTTTTTTTCATTCCTAGGGCCTAGCACAGTATCTGGCACATAAATGGTACTAAATGTTTGTTGAATGAATAAACAAAATTGAGATATGTCATGATACAACCTCAAGATACTTTACTGTATAAGGCACTTGTATTTTATTTAATGACTGATACATTCCTAAGATGGGATCTTCAAAAAACGAATACTAGATTGAACGTACAGCACTGGAAGGTAAAATAACAATGACAAATAGAGCTCTATAACAAATAACGAATCCAGTACCATATAGGAAACCTTCTCCTCAGAAAAAAAAAAAACATACAAATAAAGAAATAAATGGCAAACAAAATATAGTAATAGGGTCTATTTACCTGTTTGCAGATTCTACACCAGGAATATGTAAGAATTGTATGCTGATATCCAGGTACTGGAGAATCTAACTCCTTCAGGATTATCTGCACACAGCCTTGGCCATGAACAAAGCGCCGAATATGATGTACCATGGGGGTATCACAGAACATGCTTGGACACTGATAAGAAGGCCTTTGACAAACAAAAGAGCCCTTCTCACATTAAGCATGAAACAGAAATCAGAACCACTGTCAAAGTGCAGCATGACTAGTGAACAATCTGCACAAGGTACTCATGCTGCTCTGAGCCTGCAGCTGAACATCGTCTTCAGCTACAGCACGGTGATAGTTTCCATTTGTTAAGCACCTTCTATTTGCCAAACAATTTTAAAACATTTCCTTTTACCTTCTGATAATTCTAGGGATTGTTATTCCCTATAAAGGGGACTAGTAAAGTGCTTTGTCATGTAAGTGGCGAGTGATGATGCTAAGACTTAAACTGAGGTCTAGATGATTCCAACATTTTACCTCTCATTTGAATCACTGTAAAAAAACAGGTATCCGAAAAATGTTGATGGTAGGGTAATTAGATGGGCAGAGATATGAGGGATGTTCTGGATAAGAGATCTCAGTTTAAATATGAAATAGATTATTACTTCTTTGAATGATATACTCCGATATGCACTATGAAAGTGAGGATCATGTAACCGTCACTTAACATCCGACTCATGTTTACATTTTAGGTTGAAATTTTGAGCATCAAAAATGTGTAATGGAACAGAAGGAAGAAATATGTTCTTACCTGAAACAGTATCTCTCTAAAAATATTCCTAATGTAAGATCATTCTTTCCATAAAATTCCATTGTTACAATCCTAAAGAAGAGACCACCTCTTAGAAACATAAGAATTACCATGCCCCAGAGACATTTCATGAGACCACAAATTATGATTACCTATTAAATGTATGGTACTTACAATGAAGTATGAAAGGAGGTAATGTTCTTTGTTGTTATGAAACAGGTTTTAATAAAACAAGTTTAGACTTGCCACACTAAAGCATCTTTTTCACTCCCAATCCACTAGTGTCTTATGAAACTAATGAGGATGCATAAACTATAATATTAATTTAGTAAAACTGATCTGAGTTAAGAAGAGGTAAAGGTTTCCTTTACAAAGGCTTAAGCCCTGTCAGCACAAGGTGGGACTCTGGTCTCCTACTCTCTTGTCCATGCCTTTACTGAGCATGCAAAACAGCAGTTCTTGCTAAAGTGCCAGTTTCTAACTTTTTATCTAACCTATAAATGCTCACAAGACAGTTTGGCTATATAACTGTTGAAATCCACATCTTATTCAAGCCTTCACCTATATATAAACTCCCAGAGAAAATTCCCATGGGTTCTGCCAGTCCCAAGTCTTCCTGCTGAAGCTATACTACTAGAAGAACCCATGAGCTCACTGCTGGAAATAAGTGTTTCAGTTATCCAAAATTAAAACACAGAATATGTTTTGGCATGGAGACAGTGCCCCCAAACAAGAAGTTATGTTCCATAGTACTTTTAAAACTAAAGGTGAACATGTAATGTAAGGCTATGTATGTCTGTGTGAGGTTTTTGTGACAATAATTTGAAAAAAATAATTTAAAACATAAAATGTATTTCAGTTTCTATCAATCTACTTAAGTTTTAGACTAAAACCCATTAATAAAGCAAAAGGTTGACTGCTTTTATAAAAATTATGCCTGAAGGAAAACCTGCCTAAATTGTACATGCTATCATCAAAATGCTTATAAACAAGCTTTTTGTGTGTCAACTTTCTCATATTTTTAAGTACAGGTTGGGCATCCCTAATCTGAAAATCCAAAATCCAAAATGCTCCAAAATCTGAAACTTTTGAGTCCTGATATGGTACCCCAAGAGGGAAATTCCACAACTGAAACCTTTGCTTTCTGGTGGTTCAATGTATACAAACTTTGTTTTATACATAAAATTATTACAAATCTTATATAAAATTAACTTCAGGCTACGTGTACAAGGTGTATATGAAACACAATGAATTTCATGTTTAGACTTGGGTCCCATCCCCAAGATAACTCATTAAGTATATGCAAGTATTTCCAAATTTGAAAAAATATTAAATCCAAAACACTTCTGGTCCCAAGCATTTCAGATAAGGGAAAGTCAACCAATACAAATTCCTCTTCTATCCCTCACACTTTTTTCACTCTTAATATACTCTCATTTACTTCTACTCATGAACAAACATGTATTTTCATCTTTACTTCACAAGTTTAAAAGTTCTATCAATTCATATATGACCAGCAGTGTGCTGTGTACCTAAATACAGGTCCTAATGATTGTTTTTTTGTTTTTGTTTTTTTTTAATTGCTGGAATTCTGTTCTTATGTGGAATAGTGTAGGGGGAAAAGAATCCTACCAAGGACTGACACAGGCACTAGGAGCATTGCTGGACTGGGCAGAAGAGCTGCTGAAGAGCACACAAAGTCTCTGGTGATTAATGGGATTCAGACAGTCCACCTGAAATAGAAGGAATGAATGGATGAGCAAGTGACTGCAACCGCATTCAACCCCAATGCACCAAACACACTCCACTCTATTTGTAAAGCCTCCAGTTATCACTGTGGGGGCTCTGGTCAAGATTTAAAACTACAGAAAACTAAATATAAGGAAGGGCAGTTGGTTTTTGAGAAAAGACAACCCAAAAAGTTTCAATTAAACTTAAAAATACAAAACAATGTCTAGATAGCTTGTTTTCTTAACTTACTCTTTATTTTACACAACTGCACTAAATTATTTTGGAAAAAAATTAATTAAATATACCCATATTTAACAGTCTGAACTGATGGGATATAACATCAATCTGAGACACCCAGAAATCTAAATTCTAAAGTGTTTATTTATCTATGCTTACGGCTGTTTTTGATCATTACAAAGGTAAAACCAGCTCTCTGTTAAAATTGAAATAGTATAGAAGCATATGAAGAAGTTCATAAAATACACAAAACTGCTCCTCCTATGATTCTACTCCACCTCCTAAGCTGAGGAGTTTGACTCTGTGGTTTTAAAATATCTATTCTTTTTGCTAGTTTACATACCTGTCCCACATACACACATCACTTCCTAAGTACAAACAGGGGGTTTTGTTTTTATAAATATGGAATAATGCAACACATGTTAAAACATAATTTGCTTTTTAACACTTCAAATATATCATGGGCTTTATCCAAGTCATTAAATGACTTGAGATCCTGCTCATCCTTAAACTGTTTCAATAAACATCTTTGTACATATATTCTTAAAAAATGCAAGCACCCTTATATAAGCATACTTAATTATTTCTGCAGGATAGATTATAAAAAGTTGGAGTCCTGGGTCAAAGGTATATACATGTATGTGTAAATTAATGGAGACTTTCCTATCACTTTCTATAAATTTATACAAATGTACATATACCTACATTTGTATAAACTTACATAAAATTTATGAAAGGTGTTTTTCCATGCCATCATTAACCATGGGTCTTTTACGACTTTCCTTTTTGTCAATCTGACAAATAAAAAATTATTTAGCACCACTATTATTTAGCACTTCCTTGACTACTAGTGAAATTGAACATACATTATTTAGCACTTCCTTGACTACTGGCGAAATTGGACATCTTTTCGTTTTATTAAACAATTGCATTTCCTCATCTAGCAATGGATTTGTTAATTAGTTTTATTGCTACCATTATCAATAATGGATCTATAAACCTTCCTTAATTTGCTCTCAATTTATGCCTAAAAAGAAAAAGATCACTGTCATAGTTAAATAACAAGGTAAAATGTTTTATGTTAAAAAAAAAAGAGCTAACTTTTTTTTAGAAAACAAATATATTTGCTGCTAACTTTTTTTTAAAAACACAACTATTTCCTACAATAAGCTTCCATCTCTCACTCCCTGACACAAGGATCCAGGATTATCATACCACATCCAAGTCATGTTGTCAGAAATTTTAAGCAGCTCCACATTTCCCCTTACTTCAGGGATCTTCCTAGCTTACTATAAGCTCATCTTAAAACCCTGAAACCCAGTTTCATTACAATTCTGCTTCATACATATTAAAGTAACACATAAGCCAGCAGACTCAAGACAAAAACAAAAATAGCATAGGAGAAGAAATATTTCACAAATCTGCATGCAGTCTGCCAAACTGATTTTTTTAGCCTGCCTTTGAGGAGTCATTCAACACATCCTAAATGCACAGGAGCATCAGAAAGTGGTCTGGCTCACCTTTGTTGACCACACAGCATCACTCAGAATAAGCCCTCTCTCTTCATCACCCTCGTTTTTGCTTCCTGATTTGCCACTTGAAGTACTTGATGCATCCTTTGAATGAGCAAAAGGGTCTGAATTTTTGGGCTGAATTCTTCCTCCTCTGGCTCGATAATCGGCCAGCATTCTACCCAAGCTCTGGCTATCGCCCAGATGCTCAGCAATTCTAGTGCTCACTAGCTCATGTGAGGGTAAGACTTGAATAGACTTGGCCTGAATACTTCCATTCATGCCCTGAAGTCCAGAGAGATCCCTGAGCAGCTGTTTCTTCCTCCTGTTCTCCATTTCTTTGAATTCTTTATTGAGGAGAGGAGACCAGTAAACCTGCTCGGCAAAATAATCTCGGGTAGAGCATCTCATCCCCTTTTCAGTTAAAAGAAAGGGTTCTCGGAATGTGATTACTGGGGAGATACAGAGGATCACATCTTTTAATTCCTGCTTAAAGGCCAAAGAATAAGTATTTCGTTTATCTTCAGAGGAGGTGACTTCCTCAGTAACATATAATCCAGTGTCATCCTGTAGAGGGTCTCTAAAGGCTCTTATCTGGCTTTTGGGATCCTGCAGCACAACTGTTTGCTGCAAACTCTCTGGCTGCTTGCTGCCTAAAGCATCTTGTTGGTCATCCACAGGGAGTGGCAACAATGATTCCGGTACAGGTGCAAAGAAAGCACAAGGGAGACCCGCCGGGCAAGCTGTTGTGCTATGTTCTTGATGCTTCACAGAGGCAAAAGCCTGCGGAAGATTTTTATTTTCCTGCTCACCCTTCTCAAACACAATCCTCGATTCCAGCAAACTGCTATCAGCACAGGGCAGAGACTCAGGAGGGATGTCAGGATCCCAGGGGATGGAACCTCCACCGTACTGCTCTTGGACAGCCCCCTCATGCCCTCGTCCCTCAATCAGGGAATGGAATGAAGGGTTTTGCATTAATGTGGGAGGCATAGCAAATTCATCCATGAGAAAGGATATTTCTAGTTGAGAATGATAAGCAACACAGATCATAAATATTAGGATCTCCTTAACTCGAGCCAGCTCATAATCAGAGCCTCCTCTTAGCTTGATTGTACAGCCTAGGTGCTGTGGACAACCTTCAAAAAACATCAGTGTCTTGGTTTGCTCTACAAACAAAAACAAACAGAAAGTTAAGATGGTGGAGGTGGCAATCCAGAAGTCCAAATAGAATTAATTCACTCTCTTAACATCTGTAAAAGAAAAACTCTTACACGAATAAGATCACAGTTGCCTATCCTCACTTACCCACTATTAATAGGTATTTCCTAGTAAGTAAACATTGTAGTAGTGATAAGTTAACTCTTTTCCTCAGGTCAATCTATGCTAAAGATCACTCACCATTAGGCAACTGAAATATCTGCATATAAAATTTGTGACAAGTGCCCAGGTGTGGTTTCGTAAGCAGCTGGTCCATTGACATCACTAAATCACCTTGGGTCATTCGACTGATTCGTTCCAAAACTTGCTACAAAACAGAAAAACAATGTATTACAAAACTAGAGAAGAATAAAAATCTTTGTAAATTTAATCTGGAAAAGTAATTTTTAATTTTTTAATGGAAAAATTAAAAAATAACATTCACAAATTTCCTTTTTAATAAATATATGATGAATTTTTTTATTCTGGATTCTTCTACACTTAGTTGCTTAGTAATCAATATATGCCCACTGAAACCTTACTCATATTAATAACATTATAAAAATGCACTTAAGTATCATGGATTACCACAAGATAATGTGGAGAGAAAAACAACTTCCTAGAATTGGCCCCTGTTCTGCACAGGGTAAACTTTTCAAGGGAGAGAACGTTTTCTGCTTGAGCAATTCTCCAACAAAAACGAAGGATCAACAAATACCTAGTGATTAACTAATGTCCATTTCACTTTTGGTCTTGTAGACACCAATAAGTATTACATAATCAATTATACTTTCTTCCAGTTCCAGTCTGAAATTCTGAATCTTAATAAAATAGGTGCCATATCTTCTGTCCCACGTTCAATACAAATAGAACAGCAAAGAAAAAAAGATTCTTGTATACCTACCATACGTGCATATAAATTTAAAAGCTGTGATTTTTTTTAAATACAATAGAAAATTAAAAACACTCACTGACTTCACATTAATGACCAAAGTAATGCCATGTTCCAATAACATGTCCTGGGCAATCCGAGACACTGTTTTCTCAACAAGAACCAAGGTGGGTCGAACATCAACTATTCGCTGGACATAATTCTTCAAGAATTCCCTTTCCTAAGTAAGATAAATCAGAAATATTACACCTGGTAAAATGCAGTATCTGGACATATTAAAATATCATCAGAGTGAACAGGCAACCTACAGAATGGGAGAAAATTTTTGCAATATACTCATCTGACAAAGGGCTAATATCCAGAATCTACAAAAAACTCAAACAAATTTACAAGAAAAAAACAAACAACCCCATCAAAAAGTGGGCGAAGGACATGAACAGACACTTCTCAAAAGAAGACATATATGCACCCAACAGACACATGAAAAAATGCTCATCATCACTGGCCATCAGAGACATGCAAATCAAAACCACAATGAGATACCATCTCACACCAGTTAGAATGGCAATCATTAAAAAGTCAGGAAACAACATGTGCTGGAGAGGATGTGGAGAAATAGGAACACTTTTACACTGTTGGTGGGACTGTAAACTAGTTCAACATTGTGGAAGACAGTGTGGTGATTCCTCAGGGATCTAGAACTAGAAATACCATTTGACCCAGCCATCCCATTACTGGGTATATACCCAAAGGATTATAAATCATGCTGCTATAAAGACACATGCACAAGTATGTTTATTGCGGCACTATTCACAAGAGCAAAGACTTGGAACCAACCCAAATGTCCAACAATGATAGACTGGATTAAGAAAATGTGGCACATACACATCATGGAATACTCTGCAGCCAGAGAAAAGGATGAGTTCATGTCCTTTGTAGGGACATGGATGAAATTGGAAATCATCATTCTCAGTAAACTATCGCAAGGACAAAAAACCAAACACCGCATGTTCTCACTCATAGATGGGAATTGAACAATGAGAACACAAGGACACAGGAAGGGGAACATCACACTCTGGGGACTGTTGTGGGGTGGGGGGAGGGGGGAGGAATAGCATTAGGAGATATACCTAATGCTAAATGACGAGTTAATGGGTGCAGCACACCAGCATGGCACATGTATACATATGTAACTAACCTGCACATTGTGCACATGTACCCTAAAACTTAAAGTATACTACTACTAATAATAATAAAATAAAAATAAAAAAGAAAATGTGGCACATACACACCATGGAATACTCTGCAGCCATAAAAAAGGATGAGTTCATGTCCTTTGTAGGGACATGGATGAAGCTGGAAACCATCATTCTCAGCAAACTATCACAAGGACAAAAAACCAAACACCGCATGTTCTCACTCATAGGTGGGAATTCAACAATGAGAACACTTGGACACAGGAAGGGAAACATCATACACGGGGGCCTGTCATGGGGTGGGGGAGGGGGGAGGGAGAGCATTAGGAGATATACCTAATGTAAATGACAAGTTAATGGGTGCAACACACGAACATGGCATATGTATACATATGTAACAAACCTGCACATTGTGCACATGTACCCTAGAACTTAAAGTGTAATAAAATATATATATATATCAAGATAGCTTGACTATTATCAATCTTAGACTAAATTTTCTTCATCCACAAATAAGTCTGTAAGCAAATTAATGCAAACACAGTAAGAATCTCATTCATCATTCTAAACTTGATTATGCTGACAAGAGTTTCGGGAGAAATTCCATTCTCCAACTAACTTTCCTTGAAAGATTTTCAATTCTTAATTTAAAAGCCAAGAATCCAATTAGCTAGTTCAGAGGTTAAAAAAAAACAAGAACAACAAAAAACCTAACCTCACAACTCCCAAAATAAAAGCAATTTCTAAGTTTTTGTTTTTGTTTTTTTTTTTTTAAGAGACAGGGTCTCATTCTGTTACCCAGGCTGGAGTGCAGAGGTGCCGTCATAGCTCACTGTGACCTCAAAGTCCTGGGCTCAAGCAATCCTCCTGCTTCACCCTTCTAGGACTACAGGCACACATCACCATGCCTGCCTAATTTTTTCTATTTTTTGTAGAAACAGAGTCTCACTATGTTACCCAGGCTGGTCTTGAACTCCTGTCCTCAAGCAATCCTCCTGCCTTCAGCTCCAAAAGTGTAATCACAAGTGTCAGCCACTATGCCCATCCCTAAGTTGTTTTAGTAGGGTTATGAATTCTCTCCTCTACATTCTGAAACCAACATGAGTTATCCCTTTTTCTGGATCTCTGAATAAATAACTCTAACAGATGCTATTTCAGCTACTTCCTAATTCCAATTTCCCAACAGATCATATAATACCTAGAACAGCTACAGTTAAAGATCTCAAACATAATGCTAATAGAATTTTATCACAAAGGCTTAATTTCAAAAGAAATGAATATTGTGGCTCACGCCTGTAATCCCAGCATTTTGGGACGCCTCGGGCGGATCACCTGACATCTGGAGCTCAAGACCAGCCTGGCCAACATGATGAAACCCCGTCTCTACTAAAAAAATACAAAAATTAGCCAGGCGTGGTGGCAGGCACCTGTAATCCCAGCTACTCGAGAGGCTGAGGCAGGAGAATAGCTTGAACCCGGGAGGCGGGGGTTTCAGTGAGCCAAGATTGCACCATTGCACTCCAGCCTGGGGGACAAGAGCGAGACTTCGTCTCAAAAAAAAAAAAAAAAGAAAAGAAAAGAAAAAGAAAAAAGAAGTATTTCCCTTTATTTCTTTAGAGTTCTCTACTAAAATGTCTAGTCAAAACCCATCATTTTTACTGATAGCACAGCTGAATTCCAAAGAGAAAACAGCCCCAGGTCACAGAGTTCTTAAATAATACAGCAGAGTTTTATAAAGCACTGTCCCTTTTACTACAACTCATTTTCTCTTATTGTTATCTAGGAAATCAGTACGAAAGTGATTGCTCCTACCACTCTTGAAAAAAATGTATTTACCTAGGAATTTTCAAGTAATGCTTTTCCTAAATGTTTCTGGAACCCAGCATAAGTGTTTCCACTATAATAAAATATACACATTCCCTAAAAGCTTCCATTTTGAATGACCACAAAGTAAAATTAACAGTATTTATGGGAGAAAAGGAGTTGGAGCAGAAAACTTAAAACCTATGCAACTTTATACCTTCAGCACTAATAAAAATAATAATTGGTACCTTAAGAGGAATCATGGAGAGCCCAGGCAGAGAGCTTCATATGGCATGAGGCTGCCTCAAGTAAAATTAAATGCACAAAAACTATTGCAACACTACAACTAGAAATGGAGCTCTGAGCAGCAAAGCTACCAAGAACCACACAGAGATGCGGGTGTGCCTCCCTGGGGAGAGAGCCCTGCAAGCAAAAGCTCACTTTTACTTTCTTAAAATAGAGCTGGAAGGGTTTCTGCCTGTGTAGCAGCTGAGCTGAGACTGTTTTCCTTTCCGGCTGAGGGTTATAACCTACTGCAGCTATTCTGGGCCTCCTTGCTTAGGAAAAACCACTGAGAAACCAACACAACTTTCATCTGACATTATTCTGTTTGCCAACTACATATAAGCTAATTGATGTTCTAGAAATATGTTTTAGTAGCATAGACTGTATTACAAACCAGAGATTCCATTAGAAATCTGGTAAGTTCGAAAAATTCCCACAGTAAATCAGTGGATTAAGTGGGAAAGGGAAATTAGTATTTGGATTTTCACTTTTTCTTCCTTATATCCTTGAACAGTCACATGTTACCTTTAACACTTTGAAACTTTAAAAATAATGAGTGACAGAGGTTTTGGTAAGCTATCAAGTTTGCCTATCCAATTTAATTAGCTAGAATTAAGTCAAAATCATTAAGAGTTTATAAGCATCATGGTACACAAACATCCCTCTAAATTATTATTTTCAGTAGTAAATTCTTACCTGAAGCACAATAGGATCAATGCAAGTAAACTTAGTTTCTTCTCTGTAGAGATACTCAATGGAACACTTCAACAGAAGAATTTTGGGGTTTTTAATACAAGAATTCATCTACAAAAAATGAACAGTTTGTTAAAGTGTTTAAAGGTTTGCATTTTACAGCCCTCCTTTAATTATAACTTTAAATCTATATTGTTCATAATTCCTACTAACTTAATGTATCTCATATTAGTATTAATATACTCTCATTTAGTTCTTTTATGGTATTAAATTTTTTCAAAGCAAATAATATGTTCAGAACAATGCAAAATTCTTCAAAAAATGGCTTTTCTTTCTTAATACTACTTTGATCTTCTATACTCTTTAACTTTTTTTTTTATTTCTGATGTTGTAAGAAGAAACATCATGCCCTGAGTGTGCACGGAGGGAGCAGTATTTAATGACGGGTTACTTCACAAACTCCAAGAAATAAGCAACTTTAAAAGCATATTTTAGTCTGTCTAAAATTGAAGAGGAGAAGAGGGAGAACAGAATTAAAATGCCTCCTGAACATATTGCTAATATAATAAATTTCCAAACAATCATTAAGGTGGCAAGCTGAAATAGGAAACATGAAGTTCAAAAAGAAAATCTGAAAGCATCTCAAGAAGCAGAGACTCAAATAATATACCCTAACCGTGTGCTTAAAGCCACAGGCAGAATAGCAATTGAGGTTTCAGGCTGACCAAGTTTATGGACCCCAAACTGGCAAACAGTTCCGAAAACAGTGACTCACCAGCTGGGAAACTCAATTCAGGACTCTTTTTAGCAACTACAAATCAAGGACTATCTCTAATCAGTGGGGCAAGACAGTCATTCATGCATATGTTTCCACCACACCTACATACAAATTTTCCTCACTTTCTGAGAAGGCACAACATATTTACCTCTTAATTCAACAAATATCATTTAATTTGGTTTAAAGTTCTCCTTTAAAGGGTAATGTGTGGTTTTAGTAAGACTCTGTGTAGAAATATTGACTGATGTGGAATTATTACAATAAACTACGCGATAAGTACAAAACTCAAGCCAAGTATATTTTTATTTATCTATGGTCACTAATAATTTTCAGGAATCTTAATGCCTTAGAAAAAACTATATTAAGCTCAACTTAGAAAAAAAATGAAAACAAGACTAGAGTTCATCCATCTGGTTGCTCAGGCTAGAAATCTGCCTCAGCTCTCGCTGTAACAAAATCAGTATCCCCAGAAGTGGGGCCAGGGTATCTCTGTTTTGAATGTTTCCGCTGGTGATTCTGAAGCACAGCAAGGTTTGAGAACACTACTATAGAACAATGTTATCTCAAAATGCAAGGACCAACAAATGACACTGGAAACACCTGAAGTGCCTACTTTTTTTTTTTTTTTTTTTTTTGAGACGGAGTCTCACTCTGTTGCCCAGGCTGCAGTGCAGTGGCGTGATCTCAGCTCACTGCAACCTTCGCCTCCAAGGTTCAAGAGATTCTTCTGCCTCAGCCTCCCGAGTAGCTGAGACTACAGGCACACGCCACCACGCCGGCTAACTTTTGTATTTTTAGTAGAGATGGGGTTTCACCATATGGCCAGGCTGGTCTCAAAATCCTGACATCGTGATCCGCCAGCCTCGGCCTCCCAAAGTGCTGGGATTACACACTCAGCCTAGTGCCTACTTTAAATACAGTACCACCATTTCCCTAACATCCATACACTCCCATTGCCCTTAACCTACTGAATGAGAATTTCTAGGGGTTAGGTTAAGAACAGACATTTTTAAAAGGTCCACATGTGATCTCAATGTATGTACACTACACTGAGAATCAAAAGATTTCAGAATAAAGTTCAAGACCTTTAATGACATACAAAGCCCTTGCCTGCTTCCTCCAGCTTCATCTACATTGCCCATATTACACCTTAGGAACTCAGAGTCTCCTTAATACCCCAGGTTATCTCACTCCACTCCTTTGTGCTAGTGCTACAAAGATATAAGGTGAGAAGGATAACAGAAGAAGACTGACAGTTCTGTAGCCGAGCACTAGAAGAGCTATCAGTTTTAGAATGCTAAGCCTCTGGAAGGACTCCAGCCTACTAGAGAAACCCTGTCTCCCTAAGACGTAACAGGATCAGGAGATAAATAATGCCAGTATCTTATCATTCTGTTAATCTAGAAGCCTGATCCTCTCCCCTTCCTCCTTCTGTCTGGTGAATTCCCATTATTCAAATTCCAATCCATTCATCCTCAGCTCTGGGAAATCTTCCCTGAACCAACCAAATTTCACCCCTATGGCAGACACAGCTGCCTTTCATTGTCCATTGTCCATTTCTTCCATAACTAAGGTGCCCCAACTTGTTACCTAAGCACACAGCCATGGTTTGCTGAACTTCACTGCTGAACTGAATCACATTACCTTTTTATGTGCAATGTTCTTGGTACAAACAAAGCCATTGACAACCACAGAATCAAACTTCTTTCCACCTGGGATCTAATGGAACAATTAAGAAAACAATAAAATTCAATGATAACATGCTTAGAATCTAGTTAGATGTACGCTATTATTTCTTTCCATTTTTTTAAAACTATTATGTAATCAAATAAGAACAAAAAATTTCAGGAAATAATACTTCCTTTCAACCAACGATCAATGGCATCTCTGCATGACTCTGTTTTCCCATTCCCTGTTCTCTAATGTACTACCCTAGGACTCTAAAGTACTCACTGACTGAATAAACTAGTGCCATGTGGCAGTTAACACTATTGTTTAAGTTAAATATCATAGGGAAAAAGCACACACAGGACTCCATTACTATCTAAATCAGGGGTGTCCAATCTTTCGACTTCCCTGGGCCTCACTGGAAGAAGAATTGTATTGGGCCACACATAAAATCCACTAATAACAGCTGATGAGCTTAAAAAAAAAAAAATCGCATTGTGGTTTTGATTTGCATTTCTCTGATGGCCAGTGATGATGAGCATTTTTTCATGTGTCTTTTGACTGCATAAATGTCTTCTTTTGAGAAGTGTCTGTTCATATCCTTTGCTCACTTTTTGATGGGGTTGTTTTTTTCTTGTAAATTTGTTTGAGTTCATCGTAGATTGTGGATATTAGCCCTTTGTCAGATGAGTAGGTTGCGAAAATTTTCTCCCATTTTGTAGGTTGCCTGTTCACTCTGATGGTAGTTTCTTTTGCTGTGCAGAAGCTCTTTAGTTTAATTAGATCCCATTTGTCAATTTTGGCTTTTGTTGCCGTTGCTTTTGGTGTTTTAGACATGAAGTCCTTGCCCATGCCTATGTCCTGAATGGTAATGCCTAGGTTTTCTTCTAGGGTTTTTATGGTTTTAGGTCTAACGTTTAAGTCTTTAATCCATCTTGAATTAATTTTTGTATAAGATGTAAGGAAGGGATCCAGTTTCAGCTTT